>NC_082386.1:20723917-20787173 GCF_031168955.1 Gadus macrocephalus | reverse complement strand
TACCTGGCCTATGGGAAGAGCACTCTGCAGAGAACAGGTAGAGTCACATGACCTGGTGGGCGTGACCGACTCTTGTCTGGTGGATTAACTGATACACTACAGCAGTAGTGAACCCCCCCCCCCCCCCCCCCCCCCCCCCCTCCCCGTGGGTCGGCTGTATCCATTACCAACCCCGCTCACACTCCGGCTATTAGTGCTTGAATAAAATATATATATATATTTTTTTTTTTATTATTAACCAGATTTCGCCCACTGCTAGAAGCAATAGGAGGCTGGTTGGATAAGAAAGAAACACGTCAACATCAGCATTGGTTGTAATGTCGTTTTTTTTAAATCAAAAGGAACATTAAATGTAGGCTACAAGACGCGTCATTTTATCATGGACAAAAATCATGTGCACTTAACGTGAACAACATATTCACATCACCTGAATAATCAAGTGAATATCAGTGAACTATCACTAACTATCGCCATTAACAAAGCTATATTTTAAGACTTCACTTTGATTGACGTTCCGGGCGAACAGGATGTTGATTGTAGGACGCCTTGAACGGTGATCCCTCAGAGACTGGAGGAGGCCGGATCTTTGGATGCCTTGTCAGGATGTTTTTTTAAATGAATGTTCCTGTAACCGTGAGGGTTTCATGGCCTCATCAGAGAAAACGTGATCTCAGAGCAGGCACATAGGTAAACCACTGTTGATCTCTGAAGGAATAAATCCATCATTTATGCAATTGACATTTTATTGTCTGCCCTTTTTCTTGCTATCCGCCATGTTTCATTGTGTTGTGTTGGTTATTGAACTGTTAACCCGTGAACTTGGGTTATGTTTATCATCGTTACCATAGAGATCATGACGTTAGCTGCTGTAACGGGACGGTAGAGGGGCTAGAAACCCATGAAGGAAAATAGGCTATTTATTTATTTCAGGTACTATTTTTGCACCAAAAAGATTTGAAAAACATGAAAGTTTAAAAATATATATATTTTTCTCCCTCTCTCCCCCCCCCTCTCTCTCTCCCTCTCCCTCTCTCTCGCCCCCCCTCAATCCCCCCTCTCCCCCTCCCCCCCCCCTCTCCCCCCTCTCTCTCCCCCCCTCTCTCCAGAGCGTCCGCGGGTGTCTCTGCTCCAGAGGAGCCCCTCCTCCCCAGTGGTGTGCCATGCTACAGCCTTCTACCCTGACAGGGTGGTGGTGTTCTGGAGGAGAGACGGCCAGGAGCTCCATGAGCAGGTGGACCCCGGGGAGGTCCTCCCCAACCACGACGGGACCTTCCAGGTCAGCGTGGACCTGAACCTCACGGCCGTCCCACTGGAGGACTGGGGGAGGTACGAGTGTGTGGTCCAGCTGAAAGGCATCGAGGACATCTCCACCCCCCTGGACCCCGCCCTCATCAGGACCAACGGGGGTAAGACTGCGAGGGACGGAGGTAGGGAACACACCTACCTCCACCTCACCTCACCTCCACCTCACCTCCATCTCCAACTCCACCTTCACCTCCACCTCACCTCACCTCACCCCCTCCTCCACCTCCTTGGGGCCCTCCTCCTGACCTCCTGCTCTCTCTTCCCCTGAAGGCCTCCCGGGGCCCTTCCCCATCGCTGGCTCTGTGGCGGGGGCCCTCCTCCTGGTTGGAGCTCTGGTCCTGGCGGGAGTCTGTTGGTACAGGAAGAGGAACGGTGAGTGAGCTGACCCCTGACCCCCAGCTGCCCCTACTTCCTGCCCCCTCGCTGCGTCCCTTCCTGGACTCTGATTGGTCGTCGTGATGCTCTAGCGGTCTGGTGGTAGAAACCTCTCCATCACTGGAGGAAGAACCTCCTCTAAGGTCCAGGCCCCAGTGATGTTGAGGCATTGAGAATATGAAAGTAGACAACATGAGGATGTTCACCACTGTCACACACTGATCATTTCTCCTGGTCCTTAGGTTCAGCCAAACGTCCAGCAGCTGGTGAGTAACGTGTGTTTTTACTGCAGTTCTGCTCTCATGATTAACAATACTACCAACATGGTTACCATGGTGACTGGTCTGTGGACTATACAGCTCTGTAGATCTAGATACACCTAGCTCTATAGATCTAGATACACCTAGCTCTGTAGATCTAGATACACCTAGCCCTGTAGATCTAGATACATCTAGCTCTGTAGATCTAGATACACCTAGCTCTGTAGATCTAGATACACCTTGCTCTGTAGATCTAGATACATCTAGCTCTGTAGATCTAGATACACCTAGCTCTGTAGATCTAGATACATCTAGCTCTGTAGATCTAGATACACCTAGCTCTGTAGATCTAGATACACCTAGCTCTGTAGATCTAGATACACCTAGCTCTGCAGATCTAGATACACCTAGCTCTAGATCTAGATACACCTAGCGCTGTAGATCTAGATACACCTAGCTCTGTAGATCTAGATACACCTAGCCCTGTAGATCTAGATACACCTAGCTCTGTAGATCTAGATACACCTAGCTCTGTAGATCTAGATACATCTAGCTCTGTAGATCTAGATACACCTAGCTCTGTAGATCTAGATGCACCTAGCTCTGTAGATCTAGATACACCTAGCTCTATAGATCTAGATACACCTAGCTCTGTAGATCTAGATACGCCTATTTCTATAGATCTAGATACACCTAGCTCTGTAGATCTAGATACACCTAGCTCTGTAGATCTAGATACACCTAGCTCTGTAGATCTAGATACACCTAGCTCTGTAGATCTAGATACACCTAGCTCTGTAGATCTAGATACACCTAGCTCTGTAGATCTAGATACATCTAGCTCTGTAGATCTAGATACACCTCGCTCTGTAGATCTAGATACACCTAGCTCTGTAGATCTAGATACACCTAGCTCTGTAGATCTAGATACACCTAGCTCTGTAGATCTAGATACACCTAGCTCTGTAGATCTAGATACACCTAGCTCTGTAGATCTAGATACACCTAGCTCTGTAGATCTAGATACGCCTAGCTCTGTAGATCTAGATACACCTAGCTCTATAGATCTAGATACACCTAGCTCTATAGATCTAGACACACCTAGCTCTGTAGATCTAGATACACCTAGCTCTGTAGATCTAGATACACCTAGCTCTGTAGATCTAGATACACCTAGCTCTGTAGGTCCGTTCAGCTCCTCACCGTCTGCTTCTTGCCAGGTTCTGACACCAGCTCTGAGATCCCTGAGGGACAGAAACATCTTCTGGCCCCGACCCCTGACCCCAAGGTCAGTATTCTGTGACATCACAACTCTTTGGAGGATGGGTGGGAGGGCACTAATGTCTTCACAGTACATTACTGCAGTACTTCATGAGAGGAATATACATAGTACTTCATCCCAGTAACATCAATAGTACTTCATCACAGTAATATATATAGTACTTCATCCCAGTAACATAAATAGTACTTCATCACAGTCACATAGTACTTCATCACAGATATATATATGTATAGTACTTCATCGCAGTAATATATTTTGTACTTTATCACAGTGATAGTAATATTATAACAGTATTCATCAGTGATAGTGATATTGTAATAGTAATAGTTTTCGCAACTTTGGTCAATTTTTAACCCTAAAAAGATTTATGGATTTGAAATATGATTGTTATGTACCGGGTGTTTGTGTGTGGGGACCCTGTTTATATGCTAGAGGCTAGCTGCTTCTTATGTGGTTTACTCACATAAGATAGAAGCTAAACACTAACAGTAATGCCTCAACAATCTCTTTAACCTCATGCTATCTACACAAACGATCTGCCATATGAAAGAGGCTCCAAGGAGTCCAACGGTACAAGCCCTATCATGTGGTGGGCTCATGATGAGGTAGTGAGCAGTGAGGTGCTGATAGATGGTTGGAGCTGACCTGTGCTCCCCTGGTGTTTAGAGCTGAATGATGAAGAGGCTTCTCGTTGGAGGATTGATCATCATTCATAATCCTGACCATCAGGCGTGGGGCTCAGATCGCCTCAGACTCAACGACAACACTCTGACTCACTTTGATTTGGAAAACAACAATTAATCCCTAAGAAAGCTTAAATAAATGAAATCATTATCTACTCTTATTACAGTATAACAAAGTGATTATTACCGACTAAAATCACTCTCATATTCCATTAAATTGTGCCTTTGATAATTTGTTGAGTCATTGGTTGACTCGCCAATCTGTAACCGATGCTTTGAAACCATGGCAACATGATCTCCCTCATGAGCGGCCATCTTAGTTAGGATGCGGTTGCTCGCCGCATAACGTTGGTTTAACGTGTGGGTTTATAATGTTTAAGATGTTTACGATGATAATATTAGGATTATTAAGGGGCAGTAATCCAGTTGTAATCCAATTCAGAGCTTTATTAAAACATTCCTGGACACGACGCTCGGTGATCATGAGTGATGTAATGATGAGAGTTGATCAGGAGCCCGTCCTCTGGCCGGGTCACATGGGGCTCCAGGTGGGAGGTCAGAGGTCAGAGCCCGTCCTCTGGCCGGGTCACATGGGGCTCCAGGTGGGAGATCAGAGGTCAGAGCCCGTCCTCTGACCGGGTCACATGGGGCTCCAGGTGGGAGGTCAGAGGTCAGAGCCCGTCCTCTGGCCGGGTCACATGGGGCTCCAGGTGGGAGGTCAGATGTCAGAGCCCGTCCTCTGGCCGGGTCACATGGGGCTCCAGGTGGGAGGTCAGAGGTCAGAGCCCGTCCTCTGGCCGGGTCACATGGGGCTCCAGGTGGGAGGTCAGAGGTCAGAGCCCGTCCTCTGGCCGGGTCACATGGGGCTCCAGGTGGGAGGTCAGAGGTCAGAGCCCGTCCTCTGGCCGGGTCACATGGGGCTCCAGGTGGGAGGTCAGATGTCAGAGCCCGTCCTCTGAAGTAAACGTTGTGTACTGGTAAACCAGCTCTAGATAAGGGCAAGTGTAGCCTTCCACCAGTGGCAATACTGTATGTGCTTCTCATAAATCAAAGCAAAAGGATAGTAGGTGATAGGCATCAAGGAAATAAAGGAATACAATCTTGAGACTGATCCTACTAATTTCAGTTTAGTTCTGACTGGTTTTTATCGGATAAAAAACCCTGCTATGAAGAACTTTTAGATTCCCAACCGGCTGTTTCCCAAGTGCACATGAACGGTCGCTGTCGGGAGCACGCTTGTGTGAGCGTCATCACTGGTGAGCCGTCTCGTTATCACCAGGAGAGTGAACCCGCGTCGCCTCGTCTGAACCCACGCGGAGGAAAGAGTCACTTTCTCTTTCAGACGACCACAGGATTTATTTGATATCAGTACTAATGACTTAGAAAAAATAAACAAACTCCATTCATAGACTATTGGTCAAGAGTCGCCTTGCCAGAGCCGCAATGATATGCGAATTTGAAGCGTTCATGAGCGACAACAATACCACAAAATAAGATCTCATAAAGACGCCCCATTGTAACATGAGCAGCTATGACTCAGAGGAGATAACCCCTCCCACTTTATGGCTCAGAGGAGATAACCCCTCCCACTTTATGGCTCAGAGGAGATAACCCCTCCCACTTTATGGCTCAGTGGAGATAACCCCTCCCATTCTATGGCTCAGAGGAGATAACCCCTCCTACTGTCACTCTGCATTCACAGGCCGTGACTGACCTCTAGTGGAGGAGGTGAGAGCAGAGGAAGACGGGCAGGATGGGCCTACAACTGGTGTACAGTATTGTATAAATGTTACCGTTTGAGATGATGCTTTATAATCTAATGTTGGTTTATAAAGTAACTTAATGTACTGTTACTGATATTTACTGATGTTATTATGCAGTTTTTGCTGTTTCGGGTGGATAATTCTCTATGTAATCTACAGTTGGTTTATAAAGTAACCAATGTACACTTACAAATACATCACAGATGTTATCAAGCAGCTGTTTTAGGTGGAGAATGAGATTGCAACCAAACAATTAAATAAATAAAGAATTTTTGTACAGTGAACTTTGCGTTGAATGAATAGTTGTTTTATTTTCCCACTAACAGTTAACGTTAAAACATACAGACGCAGGCGTATCGCCTCCAAATGTATGCTGGGTAATAAAGTGTTAATCCCATAGCTGCCCACAGAGTCGATGCGTCCTCATCAATCACTTGTCAACAGAGCAGAATTCGGCCAACAACCCGAGCAGGTTATTAAAGAGACACAGGGACTGTCCAGTTTGAAACAAGATTAAAATAGTTCACATTCTATGGATAAAATAACATTCTAATTGCTAAATTAACAAAAAATCAATTTGAATATGAAATAATATTAGTGAAAGCAGAGCTGGAGGCTTGACTGGACCTGTGAGACTGGACTCTGACTGCCTGCTGTGAGACTGGACTCAGACTCCCTGCTGTGAGACTGGACTCAGACTCCCTGCTGTGAGACTGGACTCTGACTCCCTGCTGTGAGACCGGACTCAGACTCCCTGCTGTGAGACCGGACTCAGACTCCCTGCTGTGAGACTGGACTCTGACTCCCTGCTGTGAGACTGGACTCAGACTCCCTGCTGTGAGACTGGACTCTGACTCCCTGCTATGAGACTGGACTCTGACTCCCTGCTGTGAGACTGGACTCTGACTCCATGCTGTGAGACTGGACTCTGACTCCCTGCTGTGAGACTGGACTCAGACTCCCTGCTGTGAGACTGGACTCTGACTCCCTGCTGGGAGACTGGACTTGACCTACTTGAGACTTGACTGCTTGGAGACTCGGGTCTCTCTCTGGAGACAGAAAGTAAAGATGTGGTCACGTTCCATAAGGGCTGTTTTAAACGATCAGTGTATCATATCATCACTGACGTCGTTAGTCTGTTGCATAATTATTCCAAAAAAACAATGCTTACAAATATGTCCCTTCTTTAAAGTGGTCTCACGTGCCAAGCTAAGGTAGGCCTAGTGTTGATTAACGAAATATTGAGAGAATGAAGCAGAGAAGTGAAACAACAAGCAAATAAATCATTGACTTAAAAGTGTCAGGGAAGTGTGTGTGTATGTGTATGTATAAACCGCATCATCGCATGACTGTCGCCGACTCGGACACTCAGTGATGAAAGTCAGATACTGTGATAATAAACTGTCAGACACTCGGGGATAAACTGTCAGACACTGGGGGATAACCAACACAGTCTCACTTCAAATTCCAACTGTTGTCAAGGGCACCTTAGCGTCTGTCACTGACGGTAAAGGTGCCCTCCGGAGTATTCTGCAGACGGAGAGGGGGTTCAATTCACTACAATGTAACGCCATCCCCGGCAATGTTTGGCGTTCAGAGCGGGTGCTCCTCTAATAGACGCTGGGAGCATCTTTCCTATTGGACAGTTAGTAGAATTTTTTTCTGTAAAAATGGCGGGCATTCTGGGTGGAAAATATGATAATTTAGTATAGTTACGCCATTAAAAGTGTTTATGTAAACATTTTTAGCGAGGAATTTGCAATTTACTTTTATAATTTTCGCTCGGTGACGAAGATCTCAAAGCTTTCTTGCGGCATTTCTCGGAGGCACGCCCCCTTTTTGTCTCCAACTTTTGGAAATCTGAGAGTAGACCGAGAGCAGTGATGACGCTTTCAACAAAATGGTTGCCCCCGTGAAGAGATTTTTTTCGTTGGTCATTTTAGTGTCATTTTTAAATGCTCTTACACACTTGATTACATTGCTACTTTATCCCGTCACCAATTTATACATTGCATGGTCTTGCTCTGCGTCCAATTCAATGTAATGGTGTTGTTTGTTTTCGGGCTGGTTTGCTAAAGAGGCTAATGTAGCTAACAATAAACAAGGACTAGCCAATTTCATGACACTATCACAGAGACGAACAGTAACGCTATAAATGCTCGGAGACCGGAAATTACGTCAAAAGTGCTACTCGGAAGGCTGGCATCCGAGGATTCAGGAACACACCATGACCATACGACTCGAAAACAAAAATGGCTGCGCCCGTGAAGAGAATAATTGGGTGTCAAGCAGCGAAGCTGCGAGACAACCTATAACATATAACAAATCACGTTTGTTATATGTGCCCATAAATGACTTGTCTGATGATAATCTCTAAAACATTCGTTAGGATACACTGATTATCAGTCCACATCACAATTCAGCCGCCAAGCTTTTCGTCAAGCAGCTGCAGCCAACATGGGTACAATGGAGATCAAGATAACATCTAAAGATTTGAAGGAACTGAGTGGTGAACGGCACAAAGGCCTTTTGGAACCCAGCCTCTGTGTGCAACCATTAATACAGGCGGCCATTTCTGACACTGCATTAACTCAATAAATGTCCTTCAACAATTCCACACTGTTCCTCTTAAAAAATGCTGAAACAGCCCAAAGCTCTACAAAACATCATTGTAGAAAGCGAAACAAATGACCAAGATTGCAAGACTACACAAACACATCCATCCTTAAACTAACCTCGAAAAATAGCACACAGAAGGTTTATGCAAAGACATTCTCAGATTAGCATAATCTTTTTTTATTTCGGCTTGATTACACCAACAAACTTTGCAAGTAAATGTATTCAAAACGTTCCCCGTAATGTCCCCTTTACTTTCGTCATCCTATCTACCTGGTTGAAATACATCCTAGGAAAATAAGGAATTAGCAATTTTAAAAAAAGCTTTAAAAAAACAGTTCTTACAGAACATCATTGATGTCATTACTTGAAAAATGAAAAAAGTACAAGCTTCAATATAAAATGTTAAAGCCAACTTAAGAGAAAGTAAAAAATAACATTTTCATCAACTTACAAATATAAATCAGTGCCAGCAAATAAAACGCAGGATAGATCAACAGTGTGAGGGGGACGCCAGCGGGTCGCGGTCTGCTGCCGTCAGGTTCTGAAGAGGGCGTACAATATAGTGGGTCCATTGCATTATTACATTCAAACAGAGAGATCACCATTTGCTTGACAAATAGAACAGTAGCATACGGTGGAGTGAAACTTTTTTTTCCCATTCACCATGACCAGCTATAAGCTTGATATGACAAGTTAGCTAGAAGCATAGGAAAGGCCAGATTAGGGTGTAAACATTTTCTGTGAAACTCAAGTAAATGACACCAACCAATGCTTTAAGTAACTTGCTTCGATGCTTTTTAATAAAGCAAGAATTTTGAAGAATCATCATGAAATTAAATTACACTTAATATCACGATTGACTCACATCATCAATAAATTTGCCAATGTCTTCAGGATTGGCAGGCTGAGGTCGATTCTCGGCTTTAAGCATGAAGCATGGCATGACGTCACTCCGGAAGACCTCCGGGCGGTCGTCCGGACCACGACGCACACTCAGATCATAATTATCCTTAAAGAACAAAATAGAAGTCAAACCACAGCAGGTAAACTTAATAAATGCAACAGAAGTAAAAACAGCCATCCTAAACAACAATTACATCATCACTTTTAAACAGATTTCTTGATCAATTGAGCCAATATCGGGGCCGTGCCTGGTGGTCCTCTCCTCCCCCTTCTTCCTCGTTGTAGTAAATGTGGTCCCTGATGTCCTCATTTGGTGGTAAAGGCTCATTCTGCTCTCCACCTCTGCGTCTAATGAATATTAGCAGCAGCAATGCCAGCACTGCAGAGATAAAACAGTCGTCTTATCAGATCAGACGGGCAAGTTGCTGAATCTACTTTTCAATCATTAATAGCATCCCAGTGTCCTCATTCAGCAAAGGATGTGTCTCGACATGTTTAGCTATACATTAATATAACTGTAGCCCTGTCCACAGTATTACATCATTGTAAAAATTCATAACATTTAACCAATGTTGGTGCCAGAGCTGAAAAGGAAATTGCCATGAGAGCCAGCAAGTTATATTGTGGTCCAAAAGACACGAGTGCCTTCCTGTTGATTTGGTTAATACTTATGACTACAATGTCCGTTTCTTTAAAAGGCAGCAAGGCAAAGAAACATGAAACCCCCACCACATGCAGTCCCCTCCTCACCCTTGGAAGCTTCCAGAAAGTTACTTAACCCATTTAAGGATTTTTTGAGGGCTGGCCTCATGGTGATTCAGCTGACCAAACTGAAGTACCCCGATGACCTCATGTTTATTGATATGATTGGAGTCCAAATAGACCAAAAAACAATCATGGCATAATAGGCAAAGCGTATTTAGCTTGTGGCTGTTTTAAAGGGTAATTCCGGTGTAAAATGGATTTGGGATATGTTTTGTATGATAACGAGTTGAGACGTTCGTTTTGGAGCACAAAAAACACATATAGGCTTTTTATATATGCCTCGTTTTATATGTTAAGACCCTTATTTTACTACCAAAGAATTGTCGGGCTACTTTTAGCCTTTTAAGTGGTTAAAAATAGCGATTTAGTTTTTACGATAACCACTGCCCCCATCGTTCCCAGTTTGTAGTGTTTTGATGGAATCGGCTAAAAACAGCCCTCTGAAGAAAGCGTCTATATGCGGTATTCTATTTTGTGCTCCAAAACGAACGTTTCAACTCGTTATCATACAAAACATATCCCAAATCCATTTGACACCGGAATGACCCTTTAAGGGGATGTCAGCAAGTTCAAATGTTGTCTTCTTTACACAAAATAAATGTAAATAAAAAAGAGTAAAAGAATAGCCGATTGAAATCACGAGTTGAAGGAACTTTTTGTGACAATGTCTTATTTTATAAACAAACTTACATAGCAGCAGCAGAACAGCTCCCGATCTTACTAGAAGGCCCGGCAGACCAATGCCTCCCTCACGGTTCCCAACTTTGCAGGTCCGTTTATTTCCTGTACAGTCGCAAACTGTGGCCATGACAATGTTGTCTTGCTCTTGACCATGGTTGTCTGCCACTCTCAGGACTACATTGTAGTCTCCCATGGGAAGGGCCCTGATTAATGTCAGGATTATCCCTGTTCCTAGATTAAAGAAAGAGGGAAGGATGAGAAAAATAAGTCTAGACACCATCATTTTAATTATTTTTAAGATGTGAACAGGGTCTGTCCCATAAATATAATGGATTATGTTCAAATGTCAATCAATTTACAATAACAGCTACCTCATGTATCCATTAATCATGGTAGATCAACAGTTCACTATAATACCCCACACCATTACAAATATTCCAACATTTATGTCCCTGTAAAAAGTTGAAGTACAAACTTGTGTCATCCATCGTAGCGGTCCAGTTATTCTTGGACATGCCCGTTAGTGATACCGTGTAGGGTGCAGCAAAGTCTGGCCCATCGGCGTCCGTCACAGAGAGCAGCTGAGGGGCAGATTCCGTATTGCAAACCTGATGAAGGTAGAGAAAACATGTGCTTAATAACACACACACACACACACACACACACACACACACACACACACACACACACACACACACACCGTAAGGATGCGCTCATTGATTGAAGGGATGTTGTCGTTAACATCTTCTAGTTCTATTTCCAGGGTTCCTGTACCAGTGGCTGGGGAAACATCTTAAAAAGAAAAAGAAATCAAATACATCGTAAACCCGAACATTTTATTGTACTTTGCACCAATATTTCTTAAACATAATGAATCTTTAAAATTCCTACATACCATCGTCATATGCCATTATCAGGGCAGTGTATTTGCCGTCTTGAACGTATAGGCTCTCTCTGTCCATGCCGTTCTTCACTCTAATCAAACCCGTGTCCGGGTTCACACTGAGCCACCGCGCTGGGTCTTTCATGATCTTGTACCTGGATATACAAAGTGAAAAGTGACATGCAAATGCTTCATGATCTTATACCTGGATATACAAAGTGAAAAGTGACATGCAAATGCTTCATGATCTTATACCTGGATATACAAAGTGGAAAGTGACATGCAAATGCTTCATGACCCAAAAAAATAAAATGAAAGTGGTTGTTTAAGAAATGGAAAGTAATCGTTAAATAAACTAACGATTTTAACTTACGAGACATTCTGACTGCGTTCAGGGTCGGTTGCGGTGTACCGCACAATTTCACTGGCAACTGCGAGATCTTCCTTCCTCTTCACAACCTGAATGGTTGGCCTAAACACAGGAGCCTCATTCACATCTTCTACAGAAACCACCACCGTGGCAGTGGCTGTCGGAAGGCGGATGGCAAAGCGAATCTCGTTTTCAACGGTCACAAGCAGGGTGTAGGTCTTGGTCGTCTCATAGTCCAGACCCTAAACAGAGGTTTTGATTAGTTGATTCAAATGTAGAGATTTGTATCAAATATTGGTACATTTTAACGTATTTTGTAGTATCGTGTACAGAACATTTTTCTTAAGCAACTACTCAAGATTCATCCCCACCTTCACAGTTGTAATGATTCCTTCTTGCTTGCCAGTTCCGGTTTCCACGGCGAATTGGCCATTCTTATCTCCAGCAACAATTTGAAACTTTGCGTTCCAAGCTGGAGACAGAAGCTCATCCCCATCCGTTACAGACATCTTCACAACCAGCGCTCCCACTTTGTTTTCCGGGACACTGGCCTCATACTGTGCATTTTTTACCAGAAAGAACGATAAAGGAAAATAAAATGTAACCATATAAACCATTAAATAATGATGCAATTCAATTTTGCCCAATATGTGGATTGGAACTGAATGGATGGCCTGGAATTGTCCAGTTTGCATAATCATCATAATCATAATCGTGGTTTTGGACCCATGAAGATCTGTACTGGGGGTTTGTGTGGACTGCTAAAACCTGAACAGGGATCACATCTATGAACCACACTTTAACACTTTTGTTTCTACGTTTAGGTTTTCAGTTAACACCACTATAAATGGACCAGGGATTGTCCCAGTCGTTCCAGTCCACAACTCCCCCTAATTTCTGAACCATCAGGGCATTTTCTCTGATCCCCCTTAGCAAAACTATTTTCGGGAAAAAACCCTGAATACTAGACCGTCACATTGCAAAGTCAATAAGCCTATTAGCCATGTGCTTTATCTTGGAGGGCACTGGGCAATGACAATTTACCATAGCCCTTAGAATCAGAGCAAATCGTTTTTCTCAAGCAAGACTTCAGCCTCAAAACAGTTGAGCCTTGAATAATTCTCGAAAGAGGCGAGTCGAAGTCAAGTCAGAGTCTCCAAGCGGATTGATACGACACGTCACGAGCCGAAAATCGATAAAAGAAATGGGTCTGGTTCCATAAAGAAGGAAAGGTCTTCACACGTGTACTTGCCTGAGCCATCTCAAAGGCCGGGGCATTGTCGTTACTATCAGTAACTGTGAGGATAACACGCCCTCTAACAGTCAGGCCTTCTCCTCTCATGTCTGCAGCTTCTACTTCCAGAGTGTACCTCGCGTATGTCTGCAGAAAAATATACAGATTGAAGTCCATTTTCAATAAAATAATTGTGCATATGGTAACCTTTCTGCTTCAAATGACTGCCGTGGATAAATGAATACAAATCCGTACCTCTCTGTCGAGCCCAGGGCGGTTGACTCTGATGGCTCCACTAACAGGGTTTATGGCAAACAAATCATCATAGGGAAGTTTTGGTTCCTGGCTCCAAATGTTATACCGGACTTCAGCATTAACAGTATTTGGGTCGTCCAGATCTGTGGCTCTGATTGTAATCACTACAAAGTCTGCAAGGGAAAGACAGGGGAAAGACAGGGGAAAGCCAGGGGAAAGACAGGGGAAAGACAGGGGAAAGACAGGGGAAAGACAGGGGAAAGCCGAAAGAATGGATTTCCAAAAACATGAAGCGCTCCAGTTGTAGTAGGTGGTCACATCTAGAAAACAATTAGGATGTAGAGTAGGGCAGCAACGATAAGTCGATTAATCGATAAGTTCCCTTAGCCCCCCCCCCCCCCCCCCCGACAATTAATCAATACTAATTTTAATAAATCAATTGTTTAAATAATTGATCAAGTACAAATAAGATTTGCTGCTTAATGCTTCAGTTCAATTTAAATATTTTGTACATGGATTGGATATTCATATGAACTATAGCATAGTGAGGGTTGTCAGATAAAGCAAGCACATTTTATAGACTCAATTAATCCAAAAAAATAACCCAAAAATCGACTGAAGAGAAGCGTGCGTTGCAGAGATGGGCACAAAATCATAAGCTGCAGTGTTGATTTATTATTCAGGTGCATTCAATTCATTCTGTTCCATGCTTATTCCAATAGAGTTACATTTTAAAAGCATTTAACTAGTAAGTGGTGGAGGTTTTTAATTAATGAATATGGGGTTGGCTTAGCTCAGGAGGTAGAGCAGTTGTCTTAATTACAATTAGTTGTCGAATTGTAATTAAGTCATCAGCGGATTAATCTCAAATTGCCAGTCAACACATTCTATAGAAGTGGTTTTGATTTCCTCTGCGTGGCATTACCTATCGCTGCAGCCTCTGCAACTTCTGCGACATAGGGATCTTGGGTGAAGACTGGTTTGTTGTCATTGGCGTCGATGACACGTAAAATGACGGCCATGGTTTGCTCAGCCTGAGGGTTCCACTTGTCCGCTCGGTTGGCATGAACGTCGAACTGCATAGATAAATATTGATTATTTAACATGCAAGGGTCGTGCATATTGACACATTTTAATTTGGCCAGCAGGTTTTCCCTACCACGTAATGGGATTTTCTCTCCCGGTCTAGGGGCTGGGTCACAAAAAGCCCGCCGGTGTTTCTGTCGATAACGAAGAGGCCGTTTGCATCTTCACCCGTTATCTCGTACTCGATTCTTGACTCTATATCTCGATCAGAACGAATCTAAAAGGAAGATAATGCATAAAAAACATTGTTACCCTGGTAAGACTGAATAGTAATTCAATACCTCTCACTTTGGATTTCGATATTGTTAAGTTATGAATCTTCACATGTAGTTCAAGTTAAAAAGTAGCCTGACGTCATCTTACCTGGGCCACTAGTTTGGGGTAGGGCCCCCTATCATTCTCCAGAATGTTAAGAGGAGGGACAACCCAGGCTCTCTTCCGCCTCTTAGAAAAGTTAAGAAAGCGCAAAACTGGCAGGTTTTGAATAACCTAAAAGGAGTTCAAGGATTAATGTTGAATTTAAAATAGGAGGGATGGAATTGCAAAAAGAAAAGAAGATAATTAATGTTGAGAAATTGGCATCGCAAACAATGATATACATCTCAGAAAATAAACAGTTTTTTATGACTGGGACCACAAAGATAGCTCTTTCTTATTGGAAGGGTCCACATTTGCCCTCTTTTGCAGTTCCTTTCCTGGATTCTGATGTACCTGAAGTTTCATGGGGGTGACTTCCAGGGGGATGATGGCCATTGCCATGGAGTTGCACCCTGATTATTGTACTACATTTTTGCCCCTTAGAATTCAGGGAAGAGATGAGGAAGGCCCTTTTTCTTCCATGCATGGTAGTTTCTCTCGTCACCTTCACAAAATACCACATTACTTCCAAAACTAGGACAGAGGCTATATTTATGCATCTCAAAAAACAGACTTACCATTAATGTTCCGTCCTGTTCCACATGGAAATGGCGGTCGCTGCTGCCGAATTTGAATCTTTTACGGGCCATGCAGTCATCAAAACTAACTGAAATGTCAGCACAATAGAAGTTAACCTTTATACACGGCGTCAGAATAAATCCTGAGTCAAAACACAAGAAATAGGAGCAATGTTGAGAAATTAGCACTGAACCAAACGCTGGTCTCCTTTTACTACTACTCTTCACCACCAACAATGTAAGGCACATTCTTTAGATCAGATGTCACAGGTAGGGTGAAAGTGAGCTAGTAATAGTTTGCGCTTCTCAAGTGAACAGCTATCTAAATTCCCAACGCAGTGAGAGACAAGGGATGATGAATTTGAAGCTTCTCTGCAGCTTCAAAGGGGAAGGTAAAGAATTTAACCAATTTATTTTCAAACAGACACAGATAGGCTTCTTACTGTGCGTTCGCACCAAAAGCGAATTGAGCTGCGAAATCACCAGAAGTCATTCCCTTTCTATGGGCAAGAGCGACCAAAGCGACACAAGCGTCAAACGTTACCAGCGCCGAAAGGTGAGTGACCAGAGCGACCAAAAAAAAGCGTTTCAGCTGCAAAACACTGACAGCCAATCGGAATGTAGACGCTCTTTGCTTGCCTGGATCCCAGGGAACACCGAACACCGGCACTTTGGTTCCTACCTACTTTTTTGGTTCCTACTGACTGTACAAAATGTCGACTGAAAAAGGAATCGCAGCTGTAACTGGGCACCCGGTGTTGTACGATCCGAGCCTTTTTCATTTCAGAAATCGCAACAAAAAGGCTCTGGCCGGGGCGGAGGTGTCACGCGTGGTTGGTTGGTCTGGTGTGCGAGTTAATGAAACGTGTGAGATTATTGTAAAATAGGCGCGATACATGCCTGCTAACCGAGATCCTAGCATACTAATCTTCCTTGCTCTGAATGGGACAATATCGTTTTCAAATTACGAAAATACATAGCCTACGTTGTGCAAAGGAATAATACGTTGTGCAAAGGTATAATGCATGCATAATAATGCAATAGTAATGCACGGAACAAACGTGTCACTTCAATGCAGTTTAATGGAGGATAGACAGCTGACAAATGACCATTTAGCAGACGCTTTTATCCAAAGCGACTTACAATAAGTACATTTGTCATAAGAAGTGAAACAATATATCGCAATATATTAATTTAGGTGATTCGGCTCACACAGGACAGTAGCCTACAAGACCACATAGAACAAGGGAGACAAGTCTGACCTGACACAAAATACATCACATTAAAACTAGACACGGGTTGTGTTGGGAAAAACGGTCTGTCTAGTTACTGGACCAGATGAAATGAGACGGAGAGGTAATAAAGTCTATCGGCACGAGGACCTTGGATTTATTAAGTAAAGTGGCAACGGTTATACAGAGTCATAAAGCGTGAGAAATCGAATATGTCTAAGTCCCTAATCAGCGCTGATGGTTCGTCTGGAGCTTCGCCTCCGTGGAAGGTCTGCTTCAGAAGAAGGTGAAGAGTCCCTGTGTGATGCAGTCTTATGCTGTATCCTCCTCTCGATGAGGTGTGTGCGTTTGAGGTGTGTGCGGTTCTGTGTGTTTTGGCTCCCAGGCCCTGAGAGAGCTTCGTAACGGGGAGAGTTCCTCGTGTCTCTGGTGTGATAAATTAAAACGGGGGAGTGCCCCCCCGAAGTGTCTCGTGTGTGATAATTTAATGTGGCTCTCAGGCCCCTAGTATGGGCAGAGGTATCTCTTGGTTCCTCCTAACGGGGAAGAGCTCTCAAAATGTCTCCTGTGTGATAAATTAATGTGGCTCTCCCGTTCTGGAGATGATACTGGTGCATTGTCTGAGTGTCCACCATCTGCCTGCCTGGGAGATGGGGCCTTCAGCTCCGGCCTTGACCTGACTATATATTATCATGTTTGTGTTATGTGTTCGTTGGGTTTAGAGCAAGAGTCGACTATATATTAATGTGCCTGCCATGTGATGTGCTCATCAGGTTATTTTTCCCAACAGTTGATAGATAGATAGACAGATTGGCATGGATAAATAGGTTCTATTATTTGCCTTGCGGAGCCAGCCAGTCCTGTGCACGTATGCAAATTAGCCATGTGCGCCAATGTCAATTTGTTTGACGAATGAGTGCAGATCATGATATGCAGATCAGTGAAACATATTTTAACTAGCCTACTACAGCATAAAACCTTTTTTTGTTCTCGGGGGGAATCACTGTCCTACTTGCTGTCAAAGCATTTATCCAACAAGCAAAACCGTCTTTGCAATATGGCCAAAGTGTATGGGAGTTCACACTTTGATATGGCTGTCTGTACTAAAAGCATACGGCTCCTTTAAATGCGTGTGCAAAATTGAATTGTACGTCATGAGCGACTTGAGCGACAAAAGCGAACAGAATTATTTGCAGCGATACTTTGTGAGCGACCCAAGCGTCTTTGCAGAACAATTCGCTTTTGGTGTGAACGCAGTTAGTGGTTCCGTGTAGTGAGAAAAACTGAATTGGCCTCAGCTTTTAGGTCGTGTAACACAGAAACCGAGCTAAAATACGCATTTCCCGAGATAGTTTTCCAAGCACCAGTAGCCTAAACAAAGGTGGCCTTCAAAACCACGCTAATTTAACGTCACATCGTTACTTTAAAGAGGTTAATTTATAATAAATGCTACATCTGGCCTGGATGAATGAATTGTTCAATGCACAAGTAGGAAAAGTCCAGTGCACACTAGGTGAAAAGCAACCCAACGCAATGACTAATTAGAAATGTAAATTCAAGATGGTTGTGTGTTGGGAGATAGTTTAATAGTAATGAATGTTTCTTAGCGTTCTAGCCGAAAATTGCTAGTGTGAGCCCGCCAAACTGTGAAAAAGTTCCAATTCGAACACAGATGTGTTCTTTTCAAACGTCAAAGTGCCTTCTACTCTTTCGAAGCAAGGATCAACAGGCGGCGCAGCATTAGAGAGAGGGTCAAGCTTCCCGGATACTTAAAGTATAAGACAAACTTCATGTACACAACATGGCTCGGCCCCACCAAACACGTGGCCTTGAGTGTGGCTCCCGCCACTAGAGGCGCTAATCTCTGGTTTCATCACGATATGATATTAAATCGATTCATTAGACAACGAAGATTAGACAAATCTGCCGCGATACGATTTCGATTTGATTCAGGAATATGCGATTGATATGAGACGATATCCTATGCACATTTAACACAACCTCTTACATTCACTTCAACTCACATAAACTTAATTATAATTTCCTCGTTTTATTTCTTTGCTCTTCCGGATATTTAAAACCAAAACAATCCATTTTTAATGCAAATAATAAAAGTGCCACATTGCATTTGAGTGCAAAAGGTTTTTTTATGGCTTAAATTAAAGAGCCTGTAATGAGCTTTCATTTTGAACATAGACCATACCTATCTGTGTGGATAGTTTCTTTCTAAAAACAAAACATCCCTCGGAATCATCTTGGCTTTTAAGATAAGCCATTCGTGTTGCCAGATAGAGCAACTTTTCCCACCAAATTTGGCTACTTATAATCACGTTAGACTAAAACTGGAAATCTGGCAAAACAAACCCAAACTAGACATCTTCGCCCTCACACATGTGCCTCGTTTTACTGATGAACGGATACGAGCCGATAGGCGCACTTGCGCAGAAATAGTTTCATTAACAACCGCGCAAGGAGATTGTCAAAATAAAAGCGTATAATACAGTGATATGCATCGATGTTTGGGCGTTGCATCGATGCAGTTGGATCGTTCGCCAATTAATATGTATGGATCATTCCGATTGAGGCGTATATTTGATAATTTCTAATTCTGATTGAGCTGTTCTTCCACTTCTAATTGGATCAAAAGTGTCCATAAACGCGGCTATGTGGCGGATCTATTGTGTGTGTGCATGAATGTCCTCACGCTCTGGCGACAAAAGAAAATCAATGACAGCATCTGAAAACTATGCCGGTAAGAAACTAAAACTGTGATTCTGAAAAAAGTATTAAAGCTATTGAAATTTCGCTTGGATATCATTGAAGATACAAGTGTGTATATTTTTCATTGATTTGAAAAATTAATTGGTTCCAATGTGTTGAATTGTCAGAAGTTGACCAGACGGCTTCAATGAAACCAACTGAAAGTAGTAGAAAGGAGTGGTTGCATTCGGCGTTAAATGAAACAGTGATATTGACGACCCCCTTGATAATAGTTAAGAAAAAATGAGAAAATAAACAGCAAATTTATAATGTAATAAATCAGCTTAAAAAAAGTAAATGAGCGGAGTTGCATCCGACGTATACATTATCCCTTACATATTTTGCGTTGATTTTGAGAATTCACCAATTAATCGAAATAATGAGTGTAATTGTGTTCACAAGAAGAGTTTAATGCATCAGGATACTTGTCTATAAAATATATTGGTATATTTTGGTATCTAATTGAAAATTAGAAAATTAGGAGGCATTGCTCATCCCTGATATGAGAGCATCAAACCAAGCCTGGACGTTGGGGGGTGTTGACAACAAGTAACTTCCAGGTCATTAAAAATAAATGATTCCCCAATAATCATCTTTATGTTTGTCCAAACAATTTGCACATTGTAATCGTATATTTTGTCGTATCGTACAATTAGTATACTGTACAAAAGAAATACTGTGAGAAAGGCAACTTCAATACTCATTCAGTCTCATCATAATATTTCGATTCGGGGGGGGGGGGGGTATTTTAAGTGCAATATTTATTCGTAATGTCAAAATACAACACTTTAAATAAGAATAATAAGTCAAAGTTAGATCAAACTAATAGTGCAAATATTTCAGCTTTCTTTAGACCGTGTCCGTTGAGGATTTATTAATTTTATTTTTTCAGACTGGCCACCCATGTGGCTACGGCCCTGTTGTTGAGCCATAAAACTAGCAATACACCACTCTACATTAGTCGTATGGAATTATTTCCAGCTAAAGTATACTAGTTGTACTGGGTCTATATTATAGGTAGGCCCATGCCCAGCTATATACGTTTGCCGTATGTACTCAAGAATCATGACGGCATATAGAAAACCATTGTTACCTTTGCCAAGGACACGTCCGCTATGAAGATGTCTTCTGTCTACTTCAAAAAGGTTAGAATCCTTCTTGAAACCAGGCAGACATTTTTGCTTTTCAGGAGTTGATGCCCAAGCCTGTAGAAGAAAAGGCACACGCGTTCAGCGGAATAAGTTATAGTGGAACCTATATCTGATGGTTTGAGGAGAGATCATTGTAGCCCAGGATGGTCCAGGAGGCACACGATATTTCAACATGTAGCCTATGTAATGTTCTTCAACATTTATGTTATGTGTTTCAACATGTATGTATGTATAGTATTTCAATTCTACATAGGCCTGGGCGATATATCGAATATATGCGATGTATCGCGAGATGTTCTCCAGGGGATGTATAAAATGCCCCTGTCGCGAACATCGAATACAAATTGGCACGTAATCTGTTTATTTTTGCCGCCGCCGGCATACTCATTGTGCGTTCACACCAAACGCGACGGGGCGACAAAATCCCATGTAAAGTGAATGTAGAAGGGTATCGCGCGAATTCTTCGCGAGAGAAAACCGGCAACAAGTTTTGATTTGTCGCGCCACACTTTCGCCGTGCACAGGCGAGCGCGTTCACGAGGATTTGTGGCGCGACAAATTCGCTCGAGTTGAAATGTATTTTAATTTCTCGTGATGACAGCCAATCAGCGTTCAACAGCGTGGCCACTGAGTGACATGTGTAACGTAAACAGCCAATCAGCGTTCAACCGTCAAACTCAGTGCAGTGCAGTCCGGGGTGAACTGCAGCATGGAGGAGAAAGTGATTGTTGCCGTTTGCGACTCCCGGAGCTCTATATATAATAGTATATAATATAATATAATTGTATAATATCACGGCCAAAAGCTCTGTGCGCCTCCGACGTCTCTCCCTCTTCCACAAAAGGTAAAGACATGCAATGGCACAAACACACTCACTCCCCCCGCCGGTTGTGAGTCCGCGAGATTCTCATGGACGCGCGTGTGTGACGTAGTCTGGACGGCGCGCTGCTGTAGGTGTGTCTCCGACCGGTGAGTGAGAACAGCGAGAGAGAAAAAAGGATGGAAACTGAGGATTTGGTTTTGAAAAAGAATAGCATTGGATCCGTCGTCTGGCAGTGTATATATAATAATTATTATGCAAACAGTTAATAAATAATTAACGGTTTGAATAAATGCTGTGTTGGTAAATCTAACTTGCTGTGATTTTCCTTTTCTTATGTGCAAGTTCTAAATTGTTCAAATACAAAGCACTAATGAGTTTAAACTATGTTTCATGTAATCTACATGCAGACTTATATTTCAGTAATACTAGAATTATTACTGACGTAACATTATGCCAGAATCGAGCATTTATGATGTGCTCTAGAGGAGATTCAAAATATATCGAGATATATATCGTGTATCGAGGTATAGTAAAAAAATATCGAGATATTCATTTTGGCCCATATCGCCCAGCCCTAATTCAACATGTATGCAATGTAGGCTCATAGGCCTGTACCGACGTGATGAGGTTTAGTTGGTTCCCAATGTTTTCACATATTCCACTGAAATGTCGATTGAGCTGTGATACAAAACTAGTTACACTAGAACACATGACTAGTTAAACTAGTATAGTAGAATACATGATTACATTAGTTTGTTACGCAGATTCACACTAAAAAAACCCGAAATAACAAAAAGGTCTGCGAGCAATATGGAAAATGTAATAGGCCGAGGCTATATTATTTTAATGTTTATGAATTTAAAACTTAACAACTGCCGTCAAATGTAAAAAAAAACGTCAAATGTAAAAGTACGAAGTAGGGCGCAGGACGCACAGAGGAATGGCGTCGTGGAGCTCACACAAAAGTCAGAGGAAATCTCACCTGGGCGAAGACGAGGAGAAGTCCAACTCCCAGCCACAAAACCAGGCCCATAGGTCTTCAAAGATCCTGTGTTCAGAACTGAAAATATGGTTAACCGCAGGCTGGCCGTCACACGAAGTCGGAACAGTCTGCTAGTGCAAACGCAGAAATAAATAAAAATAATTTGCAAAACCCTAGTGGGTATTTCGAATCCAGGTTGTATGTGCTGTCTGATCAACTAGATTGGAGTCGGCGTCTGGTGTTAATAATAAGTCCATAATAAGCACACTGCCTCAACGTCGGCTGGGTTGTGCAACTTCCCCATCGAAAGTTCCTTTCTGGAAGTGTGGGAATCAATAGTCTCAGTCTCTCTCTCAACCACACGCACGCACACACACACAAAATACATTGTGAGTCAGTTTGCTGTTACATTTGAACTTGTAACTTGCTGTTAACGTTGGCTTACGGATACATTTTTCTATATATTAGCACAATCCCATAGGTAGCTCAAAGACGTGTTCACTTCTGGTAAATATTAGAAGGACGGTTTCTCTTCTGTTTATTCATTTTGATCTCATCGTCTTTCTGTGTTTCTCATTGATCACATGTCTCACCAGTCGAGTGATATCCTGCATTATCAATGCCATCAGTTCATCATCAATAAAAACAACAACCCCTTCGTTCACAAAGTCCTGCCACTTTTTTAAAAATGATTAAACATATATTGAAATAGGCAGCCTGTATAGTAAGTGTATTAATATTAAAAGTGCATATTTGGTTAGCTTATTCGGTTAACGGTGGTTAGGTTTCCAATAATGCTAGACTGGTTAAATTAAGGTGTTAGAAATGGTTGCATTAAGACTATTGTGGATAGAAGAGACACGCTGCATTACCATTAAACGTTTACAGAAAATAACTGTAATAAAAGTGTATTCATGAAATGAGCTATGACATTGGCGACCGATTTCAGATAGTAATAGGTCATAAATACTATCAAAAACATGCAATAACATGGGACAATGTCAAGAAACCATTTGTCCAGACTCCCTTCCTAAAATCGCATTCAAGCAGAACATTTATTTATAGAGCATAATTTATGAAAAATATTGTTAAAATGAGTCATCTCTGTCAAAAACATCGGCAATAGATTTTTCTCCAATAGTTTAATCTGCCATAGCGGAATCTCAGTCCCATTTCAAAAGTTTGGTCATTATATGTTTCAAATTGTCTTTCTGCAGTGTCCGCACTGGGACAGAGAGACAAGTCGAGTCCAAACTGGTTCCGGGGCCTTGCTGGATCTGTTTCGAGGGGGCTTCCCCTGAGAAACATATACGACCGACTCATCGACCGCATTATGACGTCACAGCGCTGGCTGGAGGGACCACGGAAATAAAAAGAGACCAAACAGGGCAACCATTATCCAACTCCGTCATCTTGCTGTGTTGTTGGCGCTGAAATTTGACGGCATGTTCTCCTTCGATGGGCAGGAGAAGGACATGATTTGTTTTTTTTTACATGATTTGTAAGATGAATCAGTTTCTGAAAGCAGCTCTTGTGTCATTACAATTGCATGCGTGTCTTAAAAATAAAGACGTATGTAATTGTAATTTTTAGAGAAAGAAATATATTTTAGAAAGAAAGCAGTATAGAAAAATATAGTATGAGCTTTTATGTGATTGTGTTCCTAAAATTCAGACCCAATTTCTGTTTGAGTGTTAAGGGGGAACTTTAACAGGCTAAGAGTCATTGTGATGGTTCTGTAACCCTTTGTGGGTCGATTGGTCTCTGTTTCGACCCCTAGCGCATATTGGCGGAAAAAGGGAATATGCAAGTTTCTGCCGGTGACCCACCGCCCACTCTCGGATCTCCGATCACCGAATTGCTTTACGGAGCAAGGTACGTTTTAGAGCAAGGTACGTTTTATTACTCTGTTTTCTGGGAATAATTGACATAAGCAGAAACCAAAAACCAGCCGGGGGGGGGGGGGGGGGGGGGGGATGGAGGAGGAGGAGGGAGGGGATGACAGTGGGGCGGGAGGAGGGGGAGGAGGAGGCGGAGCTAGTGTCTGGCGCCCCCCGGTGGCCCTCCCAGAGTCGTGGGGGGCCAATGGGAGGGCCTGGCCTTGATTGGGAGCGCCAGGGTGTTGGCATGGCGACTCCTACCTCGGGGGGCAGACCGGGGGGGGGCTCCTCATGGGGAGATTGGTGAGGGGGGGGGGGGGGCTGGTGTTTAACAGCTCTAGGTCGGGGAGGGGGGGGAGGAGTATGGGAGGGGGGGGGGAGAGGAAGACCGGGGTTTGGGAGCTGTCGGGGGGGGGGGGGGACCCGAGAGGCAGTGGGCCTGGGGTGGGGGGGCTATGGAGGGGGGGGGGGGTGTTGAGAGGGGTAGGGGGTCTAGGAGGGGGTGAGGAGAGGACAGGGGGGGGCAGTAGTGAGCAGTGTGTGTCTGAGGGAGGGGGGTGGGCCGGACCCGGGGTCTGTACCGGGGGGGGCCCCCCCCTCAAAGGGGAGCCTGTTGGAGGAGGGGGTTAAAGTGTGGTGGGGGGCTGTGGTAGGATAAGGTTCTGCTTCAGCCAGTCGTCCGTGTTCTGCTCCACCCTGTGGCCGGTATGGGGGGGGGGGGGGGGGGCCAAGCAGGTTCAATGGATCCTGCTCATCTGTTCCCCTGTCTGACCGCCTGGTGGGGGGGGGGGTGGTGGTGACGGCGTGGGGGGTGACTGCGTGGTGGTGAGCTGCTTGTATCGTTTTAAAGTATGTCTTGGTGACGTGGGAGAGTGGAGGGGGGGGGGGGGGGGGGGGCTGGTTGTCTGTGTGTGGCTGCATGTGGGGAGTGCGTGTGTTTGTGTGAGTAGTTTGAGTAGGTGTGTGTGTGTGTGCGTGTTTAAGTCAGTGTGTGTAAGTGTGTGTGTGCATGTTTTTGCGTGTGTGTGTGTGTGTGTGTGAGGGCGTGTGTGTGTGTGTGTGTGAGCGTTGTCGCGGCAATTTCTCTATCAGAGTTTGCGTCTAAGACAGATGAGATATTTAGATGCAAAAAAGCTATATATATTTGTAATAAAAGTACGAACAAAGATACATCACAACATGCATCAACAAACAACATAACAGGCAAACATTACAATAATCTGAGGCCTCAGATGGGAGCTTCTCTTTGCGTGTTACTTCATTCTCTGAAGGTACGCTGGGGAGAAGTCCCCTGAGAGTTTGAATCGATGAGTTCTTATTCCCTTGGGTTGGGCTCTGGAGGAGGTGTGTCCCCCAAAAAGCCTTTGTTTACCAGATGGTAATCTTTTCTATTGAAGCCCCCCCCGATGCCATTTGAGGGGTCGGCGGCCGTGCCATGTAACCCTTTGGCTTCGTTGACGCTAGCCAGGGGGTTGAGGAACAACAGGCCTGTTGGAGCCATTTGATATTTATGTTGCAAATGTGATTAGGATTGGTAACACTATTGAAATAATTATAATATTTAAGTTCATGTAATATGGTTTAATAGTTATGGTCTTATTTATGGTCTACAATTACCCAATTCTATGTGTGAAAAATTATTGACTGCCGTGTTCTATCTGGCCTATTGAGCGTGACGTCTGACGTTCTGACTGGCAGATGTCAAATATATAGATGGGCTACCTATGACCAGGGAGAGCGGAAGTGGCAAACAATTTTTCAACCGCGTGAATGCGATAGGGACATGTTATATTGACTAAGAAGAAATAAATAAACCTATAATTTACGACGCGCGTTGTCCGATTGTCTCCGCTCCCAGAAGTGGCCGCTGGAAAGCTGCCACTACATTAAGTTGAAAAATTGCCCATCCAAAACGTTGGACAAAGGAAACTGATGGATTGTATCTTTGAGCTGTGGTTGGAAATACGCTGGAACACATTCAGCATCAACTTGCTTCTTCGTGAGTAACCCGGCGAATTCCATTGTAGTCAGAGACCCATGATACGATCAGACATTAGGGGAGACCGAAATGTTTGATGGGACAATCCGAATTGCGCAATCAAGACCCATACGATCAGACATCAGGAGAGAGACTGAATTGTTTGATGGGACAATCCGGATTGCGCAATCAAGATCCATACGATCAGACATCAGGAAAGACTGAAATGTTTGATGGGACAATTCGAATTGCGCGATCGCAGGAAAGAAGCATATAAGCGATCACTGAGATCCCGACGTGTTAATTCAACCTGGACACTCTCTTAAGAATATTGCTTATGACAGACTAAAGACATCAATGACTAAGCATAACCTGCAATAAATCTACAAAATAATTACGACTTTGCAAATGAATAAATTATGTGCGCAACACTAAACAGACGGCAAGAATTAAAGGAATTAAAGAAATTAAGACGCTGTTCATTTGTTTGTTGATGCGACGTGGGAAGTAATAATTATTTATAAAACGAAATAAAAGAGCCGAGATCATGTCTGAGGAAGGGACGGCCATAGGCCCAGACACGGGTGAGCAACATCACTTACATGGGATTAAAGAGCTCAGCGCAACTCGTCGTGGCAAACTTGGGCACTGCACTCGAAAAATGAATGAGATTAATAATGACATAAGATTTGGTAGAGGAGATGCTGTTGCTGTGAAAGCACAATTGGAAGAGTTTCACAAAATATTGAAGACATTTAAAACATCTCATGAATCAGTTCAAATGCTTTTATCTGATGACGTGAAAGAAAATGAAAATGTTGACTGGTATGAACCGAAGATAACAAAGTTTAATGACTTTATTTGCCAAACCGAGATATGGTTAAGGCGTCAGCAAGACCCACAATCACCTGATGATGTGCATGATAGTGTGTCAATGGTATCTAAGAGTAGTTCAAAAGCATCATCAGCTCATTCTGCACGAATTAAAATTGCTGTGGATAAAGCTGGTTTGCTGGCCAGAGCTAAGTCATTGAGAGAGAAACACGAAATGGAAATGGAAATGGAAAAGCTTAAATTGCGAGCTAAAATGGAAGCATTTCAACTAAGAGAGGATCTTGCTGTCACAAATGCCAAACTACAGGCCATAGAAGAAATTGATCCAACTGAATCAACAGCAGGAACAGCTTTCAGACCTGGGGATGGTATGAACGCTTATCTGGAGAAATATATGGAGAAATCACACAGAACGGAGGAACCAATTTCCGAATCAGTGGAAAGCAGCAGAGATGCAGGGATATCTCAGCCGGATTTCGTGGATCTGGGAGCAGTACCTAAAACACCATTACAGAGGGCTATGCGTGGCGGCCTAGCCCAGAAATCAATGGCAGTACCGCAAACAACCACTGCTGCAACAACTAGGCTCAACTTATCAAGCGGAGGCACTAGAACTACTTTGACTCAACCAAGAAGAGCACAATCTACTCCGGGAAGAGAACCATTAGAACCCCTAGATAACTCAGACTTGACAAATCTGCTTGTATCTGTTGTAGCTCAATCAGCACTTCCAAAGAAGGAAGTTCCCGTGTTCAATGGTGACCCCCTGGAATTTCAGTTGTTCATGCAAGCAATCAAATACAACATAGAAGATAAGACTGACAGTAATGAAGACCGACTTTACTTTTTGGAACAATACACGGTCGGACAACCAAAATAACTTGTCAGAAGCTGTTTTCACATGGACGCTGCGGAAGGTTATGCTGAAGCCAAGCGCCTGCTCAAGCGACACTTTGGCAATGACTTTAGAATCACGACTGCCTATATGGAGAAGGCCTTAAACTGGACTGTAATCAGACCAGATGACGGAAAGGCACTTTACAGTTATGCATTATATTTAAGAAGTTGCTGTAATGCTGCCCAAAACCTTCAATACATGTCGGAACTTGACTTGCAATCCAACATGAAACAAATAGTCTCCAAGCTCCCATACAAACTCAGAGAGAGATGGAGAACAGTGGTATGTGACATTATGGAACAAACGCAACAGAGGCCTAAATTCAATGATCTCGTCAGATTCATTGAGAAACAGTCCCGAATATTGCAGGATCCGGTCTTTGGCAACATTCAAGACGTTCACAGAGAAGCAAAGGTGAGAGCACCTACAGTGAACCTTCCCTATAGAAAATCTGCCAGCAAGCAGAGCTTTCTCACTGCAGTTTCTCCAGTCACCACTAATGCTGTTGCAAAAGCCAATGTAAAAGAAAAGATAGATCAATTTAGAAATCTCACTCCTTTCAATGAATGTTATGCTTTTTCCAGACCCTGTGTTTACTGTAAGAGAGAGCATGCAATGGAAAGATGTGAAGCAATGTCAAAACTCCCACACAAAGAGAAAATTGAATTTCTAAAGAAACATGGATTTTGTTTTGCCTGTTTGACAAAAGGACATCTCAGCAAAACATGTAAGAAACGCCTGACATGCCACTCATGTGATAAGAAACACCCAACACTCTTACACATCGAAAACTGGTCAGCAGATGGCGCCATAGACACTAAAGCACCTGTAGTAGCCACGAACAATAATAGTGGTGGCACAGCCGTTCAAGCCAACTCTGTCACAGTTACCCTGCCACCAACCGACCAAACAGAGGCCGGCAATACAGACCACAAATTGGCAATTGTACCCGTGATAGTGAAGGCGACCAAAGGTAGTCATTCCATAAAAACATATGCATTCCTGGATCCCGGGAGTTCCGCTACCTTCTGTACAGAAAAACTAATGGAGGAACTGTCTGTCAGAGGGAGGAAAACAGAAATTCTGCTTCAAACCATGTGTTATGAAAAGCCAGTAAAAACCTTCAGATTGGGTGGACTGGAAGTAAGCAGCCTTGATGGCAAAGACTTCATCGAACTCCCAGAGGTCTTTACACAATGCACTATTCCTGTAAGTGATAAGAACATCCCGAGAGAAGAAGATCTCAAACAATGGCCTTACCTAAATGAGGTCAAACTGAACTCCATTGAAGCAGACGTGAGTCTGTTGATTGGAATGAACATCCCCAAAGCCATGGAACCACTCAAGGTCATCAACAGCCAGGACAATGGCCCGTATGCTGTCCTGACAAACCTTGGGTGGATAGTTAATGGCCCACTGGGAATTAGCTCACACGTAGACAAACATGGACGACCTCAAATAACGACAAACAGAATATCAGTGGCTCGCTTGGGCGATCTACTGATCCAACAGTACAATCAAGACTTCCCCGAATTGAGCTATGAGGAGAAAGACGAACATTCATTCGAAGATAAAAGATTTCTGCAAATCATGAAAGAATCTTTAAGAAAAATAGACATTATCATTCCGACATTATGAAATCCGACTTCCTTTCCGTAAGGATGATCTTCGTATGCCAAATAATAGGCAAATGGCTGAACAAAGAGCATATGGCCTTAAGAAAAGATTCGAGAAGGATGAGTCATTTAAAAAGGATTACGTGTGCTTCATGAACGATGTCTTATCGAAAGGACATGCAGAGATGGTATCCGAAGAACAGCTCCACCGGACTGATGGGAGACTCTGGTACATTCCCCACCACGGAGTGTACCACAAACATAAAAAAACAATCCGGGTGGTCTTCGACTGTACTTCGGCCTACAGAGGTACCTCTTTGAACTCAGAGTTATTGCAAGGCCCAGACCTTACAAACACCTTGCTAGGTGTACTTCTGAAGTTCAGACAGGAACCAGTAGCTGTGATGGGCGACATCGAAGGAATGTTCCACCAAGTGAAGGTTCCTGCAACGGATGTGGACTTTCTGAGGTTCTTGTGGTGGCCAGGTGGCGACACTACCCAAGCACTGAGGGAATTTCGAATGACTGTGCATCTATTCGGTGCAGTTTCATCTCCCAGCTGTGCAAATTTTGCCCTCAAGCAGACAGCTGAGGATAATGAAGGGAAAGCTGATAGCTCAGCACTGAACACAATTCGTCACAATTTCTATGTGGATGACTGTGTTAAATCAGTTCCAGATGAAAACCAAGCTATTAGTCTGGTTCAGAACTTAAAGAAAATATGTGCAACTGGAGGATTTAAACTTACCAAATGGACCAGCAACAGCCGTTCTGTCCTTGCATCTTTACCTGTAGAGGAAAGGGCAAAAGAAGTAAAGAACATTGACCTTGAGAAAGACAAGCTTCCTGTAGAGAGAGCACTTGGCATGCGGTGGGATGTTGAGTCCGATACATTCTTCTTTGACATCACTCCGAAACAACAACCAGTTAGTCGAAGGGGAATCTTGTCTGTGCTCAATTCTGTTTACGATCCTCTGGGATTCTTATCACCAGTGATGCTCACAGGGAAACTGATACAGCAGGAGCTGTGTAAGATCAACTGCGGATGGGATGGGGAAATCCCACCTGCCCTTGCGTCAAAATGGAGCGAGTGGCAGAAAGATCTTCATGGGATTTCCGACTTCAGAATTGAAAGATGCTACAAACCCGTGGATTTTGATGTCACTGACCCCCAATTACACCACTTCTGCGATGCCAGTGAAAGTGGCTATGGGACTGTCAGCTACATAAGATTTACCAGCGGCAGCAAACCTCCTCACATTTCGTTAGTGATGGGAAAAGCAAGGGTTGCACCCCTGAAAGTGGTCACAATCCCCAGAATGGAGCTCACCGCAGCGGTTTTGGCCGCACGTATTGACAATATGCTCAGGAAAGAACTGGGGCTTCAGATCTCAGACTCCTTCTTCTGGACTGATAGTACTTCTGTCCTGAAGTACATTCTGAATGACACTCAGAGATTCAAGACCTTTGTGGCTAACCGAGTATCCGTGATACGTGACCTGACACAGAAATCTCAGTGGCGTCACATTAAGACTGATCTCAACCCAGCAGACAATGCGTCTAGGGGAATGCGAGCTGATGCTTTTCTGAAAGAAAGATGTTGGCTTAACGGTCCAGATTTTCTGGCCAAATGCGAAGCTGACTGGCCGAAACTTTCCACTCAACCACTGGTACTTTCGGACAGTGACTCAGAGGTAAAGAAAACTGTTGTGGCCTTCACAACAACAGTCCACGAAGACCCTCTGACTCGCTTCATTGAATCCTTCTCATGGGACAAACTCATCAGATCTACGGCATGGCTTTTGAAGTTCAAAGGGACTCTGAGACACTTGATCCAATTGAAAAAAGCAGGTACCTCACACAGTGCATCAGTTAAATCAGAATGTGTGAAGGACAAGCGGCTATCTGACCAGCAACTGTCCGTGCAGGATTTTACAGAAGCTGAGGAATCACTTGTTGCTCATGTTCAACAGAAAGCCTTCAGGGATGAAGTGAATGCCTTAAGAGCAGGCCAAGCTGTAAGAAGGAGCAGCAGACTCTACAAGTTGGATCCCATTCTTAGTGATGGAATACTGAGAGTGGGAGGTAGATTAAGTAAGTTGGCTATGCCGGAGGACTTCAAACACCCGGCTATTCTGTCTAATGTAGACCACTTCTCAAAACTTCTTCTGAACCACACCCACCATCTGGTTGGTCATTGTGGAAAAAATCAGATGCTTTCTAAGCTAAGAACAAAATATTGGATTCCCAAAGCCAATCAGGCTGCAAGGAAAATAACCCGCGATTGCACACTCTGCAGACGATGGCATGGCAGTGCTATGACACAGAAAATGGCTGATTTACCGCTCATACGCATAACACCAGATCTCCCCCCGTTCACACACACTGGCTTGGACTATTTCGGGCCCATAGAGGTCAAGAGTGGCCGTAGCCGGGTGAAGAGATACGGAGCCTTGTTTACATGTCTTGCCAGTAGGGCTGTACACTTGGAGATGGCTTACTCCATGGATACAGATTCATGTATCTCAGCCTTGCGCAGATTCATCTGCAGACGTGGTCAAATCAAAGAAATTGTTTCAGACAACGGAACAAATTTCGTGGGCGCAGAGCGAGAATTAAAAGAAGCACTTGCTCACCTGAACATGAATAAAATACAGGATTCAATGAATACAAAAGGCATCAAATGGAGTTTCAACCCGCCTTATGGTTCCCACCATGGAGGTGTGTGGGAACGTCTCATTCGAATCATAAAAAAAATCCTTTACTCTATCACAAAGGAACAGACCCTGAATGACGAATGTCTTCAAACTGCCTTGTGCGAAGTGGAGGCAGTTCTCAATGCCCGTCCCATTACAGTAACATCTGGAGACTCAAAAGATCCTGAACCCCTAACTCCAAACCACCTTCTGCTCTTGAAAGGAAAACCCATTCTCCCACCCGGGCTCTTTTCCAAGCAGGATAGCTACTCTAGAAGAAGGTGGAAACAGGTTCAGTACCTTTCAGACCTCTTCTGGAAAAGATGGACACGGGAGTATCTCCCGCTAATGCAGGAGAGACAAAAATGGAATGAGGTCAAAAGAAATCTGAAACCTGGAGATATAGTACTGATCATAGATGAGACCTCTCCACGAAACTCCTGGCCTATGGGACGTATCATGGAAACCTTTCCAGACGCAAAGGGTTTTGTGCGTCGTGTCAAAGTAAAAACTCAGACAAACATCTTGGAAAGACCTATTACCAAGCTGTGTCTTCTCAAAGACATGTCCTGACTGACCATCTTACTGACCCGACTGACTGACTTACACACTGACACACACCACACTACACTGCTAACAAACATGACATTTATTTTGATAAAATACTGAAATCCTTTTCTAGTATATTTCACCTTTGAACGAGCAAAGAATACATATGAATTTATTGGATACTTACCTGTTGATGTTTATGGAAAAAAGTAAGGTTAAATGAAATGTATTAATGTGAAATTATATGATTTTGACTATCGAAAGGACTATTGAATGGACTATCGAAAGGACTATTGGAATATTTTTGGAGAAAGGAATCTGAATTCCCCTTGATTTTTATAAGGGGTAATATTTTTGAAAGAAGAAAGCCTTTTCTGGCTGGACTTTTCATGAACTATTGAAACAAATATGTGAAAAAAAAAGAAAAAAAAGAAATGTGAAACATGAATAATATTGCAATGGACTTTTGAACTGTGTGGCTCCCATGAATATCTTGTTATGAATTGCCTTATTATGGCCAATTAGAGGCCGGAGTGTTGGAGCCATTTGATATTTATGTTGCAAATGTGATTAGGATTGGTAACACTATTGAAATAATTATAATATTTAAGTTCATGTAATATGGTTTAATAGTTATGGTCTTATTTATGGTCTACAATTACCCAATTCTATGTGTGAAAAATTGACTGCCGTGTTCTATCTGGCCTATTGAGCGTGACGTCTGACGTTCTGACTGGCAGATGTCAAATATATAGATGGGCTACCTATGACCAGGGAGAGCGGAAGTGGCAAACAATTTTTCAACCGCGTGAATGCGATAGGGACATGTTATATTGACTAAGAAGAAATAAATAAACCTATAATTTACGACGCGCGTTGTCCGATTGTCTCCGCTCCCAGAAGTGGCCGCTGGAAAGCTGCCACTACAAGGCCCATACATCAAAGCATTGCTTGGAAGCTGATTACAACACACTAAAGATAAACAAAGGGCAGGCAATCAAAATGCATCACTCGACCCTTGACGGTTTACACTTTAGATGACCCACAAGGAGTAGAACGTAGGCCCTATATTAAATTACACAGAATAGAACAAAACTTAAATTCATACATAGACCAAAAATGTAACAACATGTAGATTTTCCATCACAGCGTCCGTGTGTTTGCGTGGGTGTATTCCTTCCATGTGTGTGCGAGGTGTGTACTCTGCAGGCGTGTCCTCCTGTGTGTGCGTGTCGCGTTGTGTCTTTGTCCTCTCTTACCCACGAACAGGAAGCAGAGCCCCCCCAGGACGGCGCGGCGGCTCTTGGCCTTGGGGGGCTCGCCCAGACTGATGCAGGGCAGCGACATCAGCAGCAGCACCACCGCCAGCAGCGCCAGGGTGGAGGCCGTGATCATCAGAGCCCGGGTGGTGTGGATGTAGGCTGCGGACGGACGGACAGACGCACCGTGACAATCGCACACATGAGATAGAGCATTGGCTCTCAACCTGTGGCACGCGTACCTCTGGTGGCACACGGCGCCACTTAGTGGTACGCAGAGGTGTCTCTCTGGACATAATATCAGAACACTAGTACGAATGGAAATACATTAAACCATGATATCAGTACGATGGGGTTTAAAATAAGTTAAAGGAATACATGTGCCTCCTGCGTGAGCAGTGTGTCGCTGAATAGGGCCTCAGGTCTACGCTACTGTATTCTGCTGTATTTGATATCATCGGTCAGAATAGTGTTACTAGGGGAGACACACGACAAGTTTGAGAACCACAGAGATAGAGGAACGTCTACGGTACAGGACTCTAGAGAAGAGGAGTGCTGAGTAGAACAGAATAGAATTTAATCGAATGCAATAGAGTAGAGTAGAGTAGAGTAGCCCTTTGAGGCTGTGACTGGGATTAAGGGATCTACTAATTGGATTGACTCGAGAAGAATAATAAAAGTGAATAGAATTGTATCAAATAATAGAGCGAAGGTATGCACACTACCTCTACTACTCACTACAAACACTAAAACTTGTTTATAACAAATCTACCTAGTTTGTGATCTGATTCCTATAGCTACTCAGCAATCCAGGTTATTATTATTTCAATGACCAATTTGAATGTTGGATGACAGGGGCGGCCAAATCACCTAATACACAGGTGTACTAAAATATGTTTTACTCACGCAGAGACATTCTAAAGGGCATTGACTTCCGTAAGCATCCCTAGACGAAATCAACAACCGGGCCCAAGCCGAGCAGCGCCTACCTGGCAGCTCCAGGATCTGCGTGAGGGGCTGACACTCGTAGTGAGCGGAGGACACCGAGCACTCCGCCCAGGGACCCTTGATGTTGCTCTCTTCGGACTTCTTGCAGGCGTTCATGCCGTATTTACACATGATGACCCAGTTGTTGGTGGAGGTGGCGACCAGGATGCACAGCCACCCGAGGCAGCCCATGAGGAAGCCGCCAACTTGCGGACAGGCCATGGATGACAGAAGATCGTTCACTAAATACACGGAGTGAGAACAAAAACAAACGAGACTCGCAAATCCTAACCTCGAAAAGGGGAGAAAAAATTAAATCGTTGTAAAAAAATGATGTAAAATTTTTTTTACAAGAGAATCCAATCCAGGACTGTTTGATCGCGGTGTCCAGTTGACAGAATAATTATCTAGTTACAGATTCGTCGTGACTTTCTCAAGGATGATGTCTGCAACTCTGCATTCCACCGGCCCAGTACTTTTATATCAGGGACTTGGTTGATGAAAGTAAATACTTTCGTGAAACGTCAGCCAATCAGAGACTTGGGAATAACTATCCAAAAGAAGAAGGACGTCGCTCTATCAATCTCTCTGGAAAGTGGTCTGCACTTACCCTGCCTCGGGCCCGATCATTCTCAACCTTTTAGAGCAGTTTTTCGGCGACGTATGAATCTAAGGAGATCTGGCTCCATCTACTGGTCATAACGGGTATTGTCAGTGAAATATAAAGTATGGACACGGTAAATGATGATGACACATGTAACCCTAACCCTAAAGCTAACCCTGACCCTAACCCTAACCCTAGCACCGCCGCGCTGCTCAGCATCGTGTCAGCCTCTGAAGGATGACCTCACGGGACCAGGAGAGGACGTATCATGAACCTACGCCACTTCAGTGGGAGTTTCAGTCCGTCCGTGCACGGCACCTTTTCAGCGGTGCGCCTTCAGCCAGAGGGGGCGCCAATATGCCAATTTCCCACACAATGTTATGGTACTTCATAGAAAACCGCTTCGCGTCGCGGATGATTATTATTTTTGACTGCTCGTGGCGCCCGGGCGGCTGCCAGTGCCTAAAATGCCCACTGCCTGGTCTGATCGGGAACCAGGAGCGGAGCAGGTCTGAGCGGGTTTACTGCGTCACTCGGTTACTTTCTCTTTCAGTTTTGCCGGTTCATTGATTCAACGGCTCCCAGAACAGTCGGCTCTCAAGGCCGATATATGCTGTTTTATAGTGCGAACACACCAAGCGCGTACCTTGCGTATAAAATCTGCAATTTTTCCATAGGGAACCATTGGTTTACGCGCGTATGAGGTGCGTACACGCGTATCATGCGTACCAAGCAACATTTTACTCGCGTTAGGGGCGTATGAGGCGCGTACATATACGCGCGTACGCGAGGAGTTCAAAAAATTTAACTTTTTACGCTCATACGCGTGATACTTAGCCGCAATAGCCAATCAGCGTGGAGCTTGTCCCGACGTCACTGGCAGAGAGTAGTGACGCTTGCACAGAAGCATACGGCCGACATTTTTCTTTATTCCGGGTGGAAATAGTAACATACGCCATTAAATGCGTTTATGGAAACATTTTTAGCGAGAAATGTGCATTTTACTTTCATAATGTTCGCTCGGTGAATGTGAAGGATGTTTGGTTTGATAGTTATGACAAGAGTGAATGCTCCGTTCACTTGCATGGACAGAGTGTCTGGTTGCTTAGCAACCTCAACGTCTTGGCGGACTATTTCTCTGCTGATCAACACTACGAATGCTGGAAACACACCAGACCCACCATGTGAAGTTATTTAACCCGATTATTGTTATTTATATCCAAGATTATTTAATCTAACCCGATCCAAGCTCTATCATCCACCCAAACACGGCAGCGTTTGGGTTTCCTTCCTCGGACTCCTATATCCAGCGCAGCCACAGGCGCGTAGCTGCGTACGTAGGACCATTTTTGACACAAAATGGTCAAGCAACATTTTAGCTGCGTTACGCGCGTGCATCTATACGCGGGTACGCGTTTGGTGTGTTCGTACCATTAGACGTAACGCGTAAGCACGTAAGATACATAACCCCCCCTTGCGCGGTAAAATATCCCCCCTTACGTGCTTGTGCGTCGCCCAAAATTCCTGACTATGCGACTAAAACACTACGGCCCTACGCAGCTCGCAAAGACTGTGATTGGCCAGCTAACCACATCCTTTCAGGAGTCTTATCAACTCCAGCTCCCTCAACTGTCTTCGACTCAACCTTAACATCGTTCAGAGTGTGGAAAAAGACCACTAACCTAAACTTAGCTACTGCTACTCTCGTCGAAAATACTGGAAGTGCATAAATATAAACAAGCCAGCGATTTCCACTTCCACGCCCACAGATTCGTTCGTTGCTCCCCCTACTGTTCTGGCGGAGAATCCCCTTGCAACACGCGCAATCCTTAAGGAACCTTAAAGGAACCGTAAATCAAAACTTGTCTAAAACAAGTCCCTTGTGTAAATTACGTGCTTACGTCTCTGCATCTAAAACGACCCAAAATCGGCCTTCACTGTGTTGATAACGCCCCCCGCCCCACAGCGCTACGGACACACCCTCACCTCGAGCGCATCACCGGAGATACTGAGTTTTATTTCATTACTTTAATAACCTTGACTTGTGTTGTTTGTTGCTCACATGTTTTTGATCTTTACATAGTTTTGCGTCTGTTTTTACTACTGTCCTGTACTTTCGGTTATGACAGGCCATTTACCTTTGAGGGCGTTGTTTTCCTACTATCATATTCATGATTCACCCAAAGGCAGCTGCGGTAAGCAACCCGCGGTTCACCGGGCGGCCACACGGGGGCGCTACGGTCCTGCTGATCTCAGCACCATGAACCTGTCACAACGGTAGACCAGAACACATGGAGTGACCCTATATGTCCACCGACATAGGCTACTCTATATTTACATGTATATAAACAGTATACCATGTATATATTGTATATTCTTATTGTGTGTGTGTGTGTGTGTGTGTGTGTGTGTGTGTGTGTGTGTGTGTGTGTGTGTGTGTGTGTGTGTGTGTGTGTGTGCGTTTGTGTTTAATCTGTTGAACACTGAGGTCTACTCGGCCTCTCTGGAGGCTCTCCTCCCGTTCGGTTGCTACACTTATTTCTACTCAACTGTTGTTGTTGTCCACCTGGTAACTAATGACGCGATCGCCTTTCTGAATTCCCATTGGTCGAGCGGGTCCCCCTCCTCCCTCCCCTCGAGTACCGCCGGTTCAGAACTTCAGGAGACCAGACGACCATCCTCCACACACTCAGCATGGGGGCGTTGGGACTGCTGCTGCTGCTGGGGCTCCTCTCCGGGGGGTCTGCAGGTAGGACCCTTCAGAGCGTCTCGGTCCGAACTATATATAGACCCGGAACTAGAACTATAGTGGTCCCGAAGCAGTGCTTAGTTTCGTCTTTACTGTTGATATGAAACTGCGTTTGTGTACAATCTCAAACTCGAACAACTAATCCACAGGATGATTAATCATTCACTTGTTCCGATATTTAAACTGAATTTTCAGAAACCGGTTTGCGTTTTGTTTCGACTGCGTTTCATTTTGTGTCCGAGCTGAGAAAACGAAAGTTAGTCTGAGACTAAACCGGATGATGATGTTGGGTTTCTGAATCTGTTCTTAAAGTCAACAGATGTGTTGGTTTATCAGAACCACTTTCATACTGTTCGACCCTACTCACTTTAATTCTTTATCAATTCATGTCATCATATCAACCTAGCTATTAACACAGATAGCTAGGTTAACCCATTCCCCCTATACAACACAGATAGCTAGGTTAACCCATTCCCCCTATACAACACAGATAGCTAGGTTAACCCATTCCCCCTTTACAACACAGATAGCTAGGTTAACCCATTCCCCCTATACAACACAGATAGCTAGGTTAACCCATTCCCCCTTTACAACACAGATAGCTAGGTTAACCCATTCCCCCTATACAACACAGATGGCTAGGTTAACCCATTCCCCCTATACAACACAGATAGCTAGGTTAACCCATTCCCCCTATACAACACAGATAGCTAGGTTAACCCATTCCCTGTATACAACACAGATAGCTAGGTTAACCCATTCCCTGTATATAACACAGATAGCTAGGTTAACCCATTCCCTGTATATAACACAGATAGCTAGGTTAACCCATTCCGAGTTGAGTGGAGGATTCAAATGAAGCTTAGACAAAGCGTTTCACTGCAACCTGGAGAGATGTCAATACAGTTAAAAGAAATCCTCCATAAATGTGCTGAAGACAGGGGGCGGGGCCACATGCTGGGGGGGGAGGGGGCGGGGCCACATGCTGGGGGGGGAGGGGGCGGAGCCACAAGCTGGGGGGGGGGGAGGGGGCGGGGCCACATGCTGGGGGGGAGGAGGCGGAGCCACATGCTGGGGGGGAGGAGGCGGAGCCACATACTGGGGGGGAGGGGGCGGACCCACATACTGGGGGGGGGCACATGCTGGGGGGGGGGAGGAGGGGGTGGAGCCACACGCTGGGGGGGGTCTGTCTGTCTGTCTGTCTGTCTCAAGTGATGTACAGCATTAACCTGTCTGTCTGTCTGTCTGTCTGTCTGTCTGTCTGTCTGTCTGTCTGTCTGTCTGTCTGTCCACAGTGATTCACTCTCTGAGGTATTTCGTCACGGCGTCGTCTGGCCTCTCATCCTTCCCAGAGTATGTGGGTGTTGGGATGGTGGATGGGGTTCAGTTTGTTCACTATGACAGCGTCAGTAAGAGAGCCGTACCCAAACAGGCCTGGATGGACCAGGTCAACAGAGAGGACAAAGACTACTGGGAGAGGAATACTGGAAGATATCAGGGTAACCAGCAGGTCTCCAAGGTCAACATAGAGACTGTTAAGAAGCGCTTCAACCAGACGGGAGGTATGTTCATACATTATATATGTACACACACACACACACACACACACACACACACACACACACACACACACACACACACACACACACACACACACACACACACACACACACACGTACACACGCACACACACACACACACACACACACACACACACACACACGTACACACGCAGTACCGCGGGAAGTCGGGGTGCTGGGGGTGCTGCATTACATTACACACGTACATGTCCAGGGGGCATCCCATAATACCTCTAGAGCAGACACACAGACAGACAGACAGTTAACCTACAGACAGACAGACAGTTAACCTACAGACAGACAGTTAACCTACAGACAGACAGACAGTTAACCTACAGACAGACAGTTAACCTACAGACAGACAGACAGTTAACCTACAGACAGACAGTTAACCTACAGACAGACAGACAGTTAACCTACAGACAGACAGTTAACCTACAGACAGACAGTTAACCTACAGACAGAGAGACAGTTAACCTACAGACAGACAGACAGTTAACCTACAGACTGACAGACAGACAGTTAACCTACAGACAGACAGACAGTTAACCTACAGACAGACAGACAGTTAACCTACAGACAAAAAGACAGTTAACCTACAGACAGACAGACAGTTAACCTACAGACAGACAGTTAACCTACAGACTGACAGACAGTTAACCTACAGACAGACAGACAGTTAACCTACAGACAGACAGACAGTTAACCTACAGACAGACAGACAGACAGTTAACCTACAGACAGACAGTTAACCTACAGACAGACAGACAGACAGTTAACCTACAGACAGACAGACAGTTAACCTACAGACAGACAGTTAACCTACAGACAGACAGACAGTTAACCTACAGACAGACAGACAGTTAACCTACAGACAGACAGACAGTTAACCTACAGACAGACTGACAGTTAACCTACAGACAGACAGACAGTTAACCTACAGACAGAGAGACAGTTAACCTACAGACAGACAGACAGTTAACCTACAGACAGACAGTTAACCTACAGACAGACAGACAGTTAACCTACAGACAGACAGTTAACCTACAGACAGACAGACAGTTAACCTACAGACTGACAGACAGTTAACCTACAGACTGACAGACAGTTAACCTACAGACAGACAGACAGTTAACCTACAGACAGACAGTTAACCTCTCTCTCTCTCTCTCTCTCTCTCTCTCTCTCTCTCTCTCTCTCTCTCTCTCTCTCTCTCTCTCTCTCTCTCTCTCTCTCTCTCTCTCTCTCTCTCTCTCTCTCTCTCTCTCTCTCTCTCTCTCTCTCAGGTGCCCACATTGTTCAGAGGATGTCTGGCTGTGAGTGGGATGATGAGGATGATACTACTGATGGTCATCAGCAGTATGCCTACGATGGAGAGGACTTCCTAGCGTTTGACCTGAAGACCCTGACCTGGGTCGCTCCAGTACGTCAGGCTGTCCCCACCAAACTGAGATGGGATCAGAATAGAGCTCTGAATCAACACCAGAAGAACTACCTCACCAAGGAGTGTGTTGATTGGCTGAAGAAGCACCTGGCCTATGGGAAGAGCACTCTGCAGAGAACAGGTAGAGTCACATGACCTGGTGGGCGTGGCCGACTCTTGTCTGGTGGATTAACTGATACACTACAGCAGTAGTGAACCCCCGTCCCCCCCGTCCCCCCTCCCCGTGGGTCGGCTGTATCCATTACCAACCCCCCTCACACTCGGGCTATACTGCTTGAATAAAAAAAAAAATATATAATATAAATAATTCTTTATTTAGTAGATTTCGCCCACTGCTATAAGCAATAGGAGGCTGGTTGGATAAGAAAGAAACACGACAACATCTGCATTGGTTTTAATGTAGTATTTTTTTTATCAAAAGGAACATTAAATGTAGGCTACAAGACGTGTAATTTTATCATGGACAAAAATCATGTGCACTTAACGTGAACAACATATTCACATCACCTGAATAATCAAGTGAATAACAGTTAACTATCAGACCAATCGCTCAACACATCACCAGACTTAGCCATTAATAAAGCTATATTGTAAGACGCCAACATCCCGCTTTCACTTTGATTGATGTTCCGGGCGAACAGGATGTTGATTGTAGGACGCCTTGAACGGTGATCCCTCAGAGACTGGAGGAGGCCGGATCTTTGGATGCCTTGTCAGGATGTTTTTTAAATGAATGTTCCTGTAACCGTGAGGGTTTCATGGCCTCATCAGAGAAAACGTGATCTCAGAGCAGGCACATAGGTAAACCACTGTTGATCTCTGAAGGAATAAATCCATCATTTATGCAATTGTCATTTTACTGTCTGCCCTTTTTCTTGCTATCCGCCATGTTTCATTGTATTGTGTTGGTTATTGAACTGTTAACCCGTGAACTTGGGTTATGTTTATCATCGTTACCATAGAGATCATGACGATAGCTGCTGTAACGGGAGTCCGGGCGCGTGCAGGACCGAACCGCGCTGTATGATCACTGTTACACTGAGCACAGAGAGTGAAGAGTAGCTGAGACGGTAGAGGGGCTAGAAACTCATGAATTAAAATAGGCTATTTATTTCAGGTACCCTATTTTTGCACCAAAAAGATTTGAAAAAGTTTAAAATCAAAAAGATTTATTTTTCTCTCTCTCTCCCCCCACCCCTCTCTCTCTCCCCCCCCCTCTCTGTCTCCCCCCCTCTCCCCTCCCCCCTCCCTCTCCCCCCTCTCTCTCCCCTCCCCCCCGCTCTCTCTCTCTCTCTCTCCCCCCCTCTCTCTCTATCTCCCCCTCTCTCTCTCCCCCCCCTCTCTCTCTCTCCCCCCCCTCCCCCCCCCTCTCTCTCTCCAGAGCGTCCGCGGGTGTCTCTGCTCCAGAGGAGCCCCTCCTCCCCAGTGGTGTGCCATGCTACAGCCTTCTACCCAGACAGGGTGGTGGTGTTCTGGAGGAGAGACGGCCAGGAGCTCCATGAGCAGGTGGACCCCGGGGAGGTCCTCCCCAACCACGACGGGACCTTCCAGGTCAGCGTGGACCTGAACCTCACGGCCGTCCCACTGGAGGACTGGGGGAGGTACGAGTGTGTGGTCCAGCTGAAAGGCATCGAGGACATCCCCACCCCCCTGGACCCCGCCCTCATCAGGACCAACTGGGGGAAGACTGGGAGGGACGGAGGTAGGGAACACACCTCACCTCACCTCCACCTCACCTCCACCCCTCCTCCACCTCACCTCACCTCCACCTCACCTCCACCTCCACCTCACCTCCACCTCACCTCCACCTCCACCTCCACCTCACCTCCACCTCACCTCCACCTCACCTCCACCTCCACCTCCACCTCACCTCCACCTCACCTCAACCTCACCTCACCTCCACCTCCACCTCACCTCCACCTCACCACCTCCTCACCTCCACCTCAACCTCAACCTCCACCTCACCTCACCTCACCTCCACCTCAACCTCAACCTCCACCTCACCTCACCTCACCTCCACCTCCACCTCACCTCCACCTCACCTCACCTCCACCTCCACCTCACCTCCACCTCACCACCTCCTCACCTCCACCTCACCTCACCTCCACCTCACCTCCACCTCTCCTCCACCTCACCTCACCTCCACCTCTCCTTCACCTTACCTCCACCTCACCTTACCTCCACCTCACCTCCACCTCACCTCACCTCCACCTCACCTCACCTCCACCTCACCTCCACCTCACCACCTCCTCACCTCCACCTCACCTCACCTCCACCTCCACCTCACCTCCACCTCACCACCTCCTCACCTCCACCTCCACCTCACCTCCACCTCCACCTCACCTCCACCTCACCTCCACCTCACCTCACCTCCACCTCACCTCCACCTCACCTCCACCTCTCCTCCACCTCACCTCACCTCCACCTCACCTCCACCTCCACCTCCTCACCTCCACCTCACCTCACCTCCACCTCACCTCCACCCCACCTCACCTCCACCTCACCTCACCTCCACCTCCACCTCCTTGGGGCCCTCCTCCTGACCTCCTGCTCTTGATCCCCCTGAAGGTCTCCCGGGGTCCTTCCCCGTCGCTGGCTCTGTGGCGGGGGCCCTCCTCCTGGTTGGAGCTCTGGTCCTGGCGGGAGTCTGTTGGTACAGGAAGAGGAACGGTGAGTGAGCTGACCCCTGACCCCCAGCTGCCCCTACTTCCTGCCCCCTCGCTGCGTCCCTTCCTGGACTCTGATTGGTCGTCGTGATGCTCTAGCGGTCTGGTGGTAGAAACCTCTCCATCACTGGAGGAAGAACCTCCTCTAAGGTCCAGGCCCCCGTGATGTTGAGGCATTAAGAATATGAAAGTAGACAACATGAGGATGTTCACCACTGTCACACACTGATCATTTCTCCTGGTCCTTAGGTTCAGCCAAACGTCCAGCAGCTGGTGAGTAACGTGTGTTTTTACTGCAGTTCTGCTCATGATTAACAATACTACCAACACGGTTACCATGGTGACTGGTCTGTGGACTATACAGCTCTGTAGATCTAGATACACCTAGCTCTGTAGATCTAGATACACCTAGCTCTGTAGATCTAGATACACCTAGCTCTGTAGATCTAGATACACCTAGCTCTGTAGATCTAGATACACCTAGCTCTGTAGATCTAGATACACCTAGCTCTGTAGATCTAGATACATCTAGCTCTGTAGATCCGTTCAGCTCCTCACCGTCTGCTTCTTGCCAGGTTCTGACACCAGCTCTGAGAACCCTGAGGGACAGAAACATCTTCTGGCCCCGACCCCTGACCCCAAGGTCAGTATTCTGTGACATCACAACTCTTTGGAGGATGGGTGGGAGGGCACTAATGTCTTCACAGTACATTACTGCAGTACTTAAGCGTCTTAGAGTACCATATTAAGCGCTATATAAATGTCATTTATTATTACTTCATGAGAGGAATATATATAGTACTTCATCCCAGTAACATCAATAGTACTTCATCACAGATATATATATGTAAAGTACTATCACAGTAATATATTTTGTACTTCATCACAGTGATAGTAATATTATAACAGTATTCATCATCAGTGATAGTGATATTGTAATATTTCGCAACTTTGGTCAATTTTTAACCCTAAAAAGATGTATGGATTTGAAATATGATTGTTATGTCCCGGGTGTTTGTGTGTGGGGACCCTGTTTATATGCTAGAGGCTAGCTGCTTCTTATGTGGTTTACTCACATGAGGTAGAAGCTAAACGCTAACATTAATGCTTCAACAATCTCTTTAACCTCATGCTATCTACACAAACGATCTGCCATATGAAAGAGGCTCCAAGGAGTCCAACGGTACAAGCCCTATCATGTGGTGGGCTCATGATGAGGTAGTGAGCAGTGAGGTGCTGATAGATGGTTGGAGCTGACCTGTGCTCCCCTGGTGTTTAGAGCTGAATGATGAAGAGGCTTCTCGTTGGAGGATTGATCATCATTCATAATCCTGACCATCAGGCGTGGGGCTCAGATCGCCTCAGACTCAACGACAACACTCTGACTCACTTTGATCTGGAAAACAACAATTAATCCCTAAGAAAGCTTAAATAAATGAAATCATTATCTACTCTTATTACAGTATAACAAAGTGATTATTACCAACTAAAATCACTGTCATATTCAAATTAAATTGTGCATTTGATAATTTGTTGAGTAATTGGTTGACTCGCCAATCTGTAACTGATGCTTTGAAACCATGGCAACATGATCTCCCTCATGAGCGGCCATCTTAGTTAGGATGCGGTTGCTCACCGCATAACGTTGGTTTAACGTGTGGGTTTATAATGTTTAAGATGTTTAGTATGATATTATTAGGATTATTAAGGGGCCGTAATCCAGACTGTTCTTGTCCCTATTTAATCCTTATTTAATACTATGTAATATATATATATATATATATATATATATATATATATATATATATATAAAATGATCATTATCACATCAGCCTTTTTGGAAAATATTTGAGTGTTGCTGGAATACACTGGTTTTGTGGGATTTATAATTAACATATTACAAGCTGTTTTTTTCTTTTTGCTGTCAATAAAGTTTCCAACTCCCAATTCCAGTCTGCTTATTTTATGTTGTGGTAGACTCTAACTTTTCAGCACACATTTTACAGGCTTAACGGAATCTTCTCCACTTTATCCAAGACTGTGTTTTATGTCACAGCACCACTGAAAGTCTGTCTTAGAGGGCTTGGAAGGTCAGGAAAAACAAAGGAAAAGTCACTGATCACTCATCACCTCTTCAGTTGAGTTCCAATGTACCAGAGCGATGCTCTTTAGGGGTTTTAACTGAAGCTTGTAGATGAGAACGTCCTGAAACTAAAGGCGTTGTCTATGTTTGGTGTAATGAACTCACAGGAGTCCCAGCGTTCTGCTCTCAGCGCTTTATTAAAACATTCCTGGACACGACGCTCGGTGATCATGAGTGATGTGATGATGAGAGTTGATCAGGAGCCCGTCCTCTGGCCGGGTCACATGGGGCTCCAGGTGGGAGGTCAGAGGTCAGAGCCCGTCCTCTGGCCGGGTCACATGGGGCTCCAGGTGGGAGGTCAGAGGTCAGAGCCCGTCCTCTGGCCGGGTCACATGGGGCTCCAGGTGGGAGGTCAGAGGTCAGAGCCCGTCCTCTGGCCGGGTCACATGGGGCTCCAGGTGGGAGGTCAGAGGTCAGAGCCCGTCCTCTGGCCGGGTCACATGGGGCTCCAGGTGGGAGGTCAGAGGTCAGAGCCCGTCCTCTGGCCGGGTCACTGGATCACGGGTCACCCAATAACAGAGTTGCCCAGTTGGTGACGTATGGTTTACTAGTGACGCGTCTGTTGGCATGACTGCTCAGTTTTAAACGTTGTGTACTGGTAAACCAGCTCTAGATAAGGGCAAGTGTAGCCTCCCATACAGTGGCAATACTGTATGTGCTTCTCATAAATGAAAGCAAAAGGATAGTAGGTGATAGGCATCAAGGAAATAAAGGAATACAATTAGACTGATCCTACTAAAGTTCAGTTTAGTTCTGACTGGTTTTTATCAGATGAAAAACCCTGCTATGAAGAACTTTTAGATTCCCAACCGGTCGCTGTCGGGAGCACGCTAGTGTGAGGGTCATCACCAGGAGAGTGAACGCGCCTTAAATCCTTATTCAGTTCCCCACCCAGCTAGCGTGTAGATCCAAGATGGCTGCTGGCCCAGGACTGATCTGACCGGTTTGGAGACAGTCTGCCTGGGCGACCTGATTGGCTGCCTGGGTCACATGGTGTGCTGAGTGTTGGCTGTGGAAAGCCCCGGTAGCTGCACCACAACACCAACTGTACAAAGTGCCACAACAACACCGGCCTCCATCTTGTCTCATGACGTCAGAAGAACCACCGAATGGCAGCTGTGGTCACTGCACACGGCGTCTGATTAAACCACAATAAGAAACATGGATTTGGTCATAGTTTAATCAAGATTGTTTTGCAATGTTGTGTTGTGTTGTAATTAACTGTATTGTAAATGTTGACAACAAACCTTTGACCCTGGCACTAACTTTTAATTCGGTTAGTCATTAAAGTCAGGTCGTATTTTATTGTGTACTAAAGGTGAGATTATTGTGCTGTGCACTGAAAGTCTGGTTGTTTCATGGTGTTGTATTGTGTACTAAAGTGAGATCATTATTGTGTTGTGGACTAAAGTGAGATCATCCTTGTGTTGTGTACTAAAGTGAGATCCTCATTGTGTTGTGTTGTGTTCCTGAGGTGGAGCAGGGTGAAGAGACGACACCGTCACCAGCGTCATAACACCTAAACTGCCAACACACAAAATGGCGTCCAGTGAAGTATGACCTGTAATGGTGCTGGGAGGTTCGAGAGATACGAGAGCCTCACCGCCCACGGTGTCCAGGGTTACACACAAACTTCACTTCTTAAATCATCCAAGTGTGTGTGTGTGTGTGTTTTGTCCATCAGCATGAGACATCTGATATCAGGACGCGGTAGAGTCTCTCTGACTTTCACTTTCCTTTGACTCCTCTGGCACAAAACAAACATACCCACACTGCTCACTCACACTCACACACACACACACACTCACTCACACACTCTCTCTCACACACACACACACACACACTCACTCACTCACTCACTCACTCACTCACGCACGCACACACACGCACACACACACACACACACACACACACACACACACACACACACACACACACACACACACACACACACACACACACACACACACACACACACACACACACCACATCTACGTAGTTTCCTGGTACAAGAGGACCTACAGTGTGTATATATCCTGTCACATTAGACTTCAGCAGTAATTGATAAATGTTCAGTCTAGTAAACCGACATCCAGCCCGCGTCGCCTCGTCTGAACCCACGCGGAGGAAAGAGTCACTTTCTCTTTCAGACGACCACGGGATTTATTTGATATCAGTACTAATGACTTAGAAAAAATAAACACCTCCATTCATAGACTACTGGTCAAGAGTCGCCTTGGCCAGATCCGCAATGATATGCGAAGTTGAAGCGTTCATGAGTGACAACAATACCACAAAATAAGATCTCATAAAGACGCCCCATTGTAACATGAGCAGCTCTGGCTCAGAGGAGATAGCCCCTCCCACTTTATGGCTCAGAGGAGATAACCCCTCCCACTTCTTGAGTCTTTCTTGCCCGAGTGTTATTAGCGTTATGATATAGATATAATTGGATTGGGGTTGTGATTCGAACGTTAAATGCACATCTGTTGATTTAGCATGGAAATGTGTTTTATGTTTTTCCGGTTTATATATTACTGTTGATTGGAACAAATGTATTGTAGCGGCAACCAAGAAGTACACAGAGTCAGGTTTTAACTCAACTGTAGCTCTGACTGTGTCCCTCACAGTGTGTGTCTTTCTTGCCCGAGTGTTATTAGCGTTATAATATAGATATAATTGGATTGTGATTCGAACGTTGAATGCAACGTTAAACGTTAAATCTGGTGATTTAGCATGGAAATGTTTTCCCGGTTTAAATGTTACTGTGGATTGGAAGAAATGTATGTAGGCCTATACTGTGTTGAACGTTGGCAAGTGTCTTTTGAACCATTTCTCTGAAATATAAGCTGTTTCATGTTAAATAATCATCAGAGGTAAAGGACAGAGATTTTCGATTTTATTTATTTTGTATTGGGCTGCTTACCTGTGGGTAGGGGCGCTTCACCTGTTTTGCCGAATCTTAGGCCCAATCCCATTTCTACCCCTTACCCCTCCCCCTTCTTTTAAAGGGGTAAGGGGGAGGGGGAAGGCGTTACCCTTACCCCTTCAAAACAAGGGGGAGGGGTAAGGGGTAGTAATGGGATTGGGCCTTAGTAAAGTAGGGGGGTGGAGGCATGTCGCAAACACTGCACACTCTTTAGGCGTTCCCTCAGGACACCTGAATCCTACTTTCCCCCTGAGTGTCTAGTAAGCTACCGTTGATCTAGACGGCTACACAGCGCACAACGTGTTCACTCACCTGGACATTGAAGCCACAGGCTTTGGGTGTGGGGGACCTAGATCCTGACCCACTCAGTCCTCTCCAGAACTGTGTTACCCCTACAAGGCGGCGGGAATAATCCTGCCTTTAAGAGTATCTGTACGATTGTGTGAAAATTGCTATGAGATTCGCAAGTGATAAACTGACATAATTGAGTATAGTGCATTGAATTGTTTGTATCGCATTGAGACTGATTTGATAGCTTGCACTACTCTCATTCTTTCTACACTTTCTACCTCTACGGGACAAAATACCCATCTTGTCATAGAAGTAGTCAAAATAAACCACACAAAATAAACCAAGCTTTAAGTGACTGCTCGAGAAAACTGTTTCCAAAGTTAGTCTTGTGACATGCTTAGCTAGCCACATTTAAGATCTGCTCAAGTGAATTTAATATTATTTTTCGTTTAAAGTTGATCAATATATCATTCATGTCCACCTGTTAACATGTACAGTTCCATTGAATTCATCAAATAATCATAATTATTTATTTATTCGTAATCATTCATTCATAAAATCAGATTACTATTGTTATCATTACCGATTAGGCCTGTTATTATGTCTTCATTCCACTGAGTTTTGAAATGCTTTAAATCTCAAGATAAGTGCCACAAAATATACAACATCACTTCCATGTCTACCCTTACTTATTCCATTTTTTTTTTATAAAACGCACAACACCGAAGCTGTCATTTCCCTTCACTGCGTTTCGTCCTGTTCGACTCAACTTAACTAGAATGAACGGCCTTCAGACAACTGCTGCTGCCCCCTGGCGGTGCGTTGGTGTTCTTGGTTTGGCGGAGACCTCAGAAGGAGTAAACACATTAGCACCTTCAGACGCCTTGAACCCCTTTAAACTAGAGCCCGACCGATACTGGTGTTCGGGGCAGTGGCCGATACCGATCTCTGTACGGCTTAATGACCTGTCTAACCCATACCTGCTCCTTAATGACCTGTGTCCTGTCCAAACCCTATCTGCTACTGAATGACCTCTTTGTACCATCTAATGGTGCGTTCACATCGCTGGAAATTATGGGTAAAAACATTTTCTCGACCTCGGAAAGTTCGCGTGAACGCCACCTCATGACGCCGTTACGATTCTACTTCGTGGTTTACTAGTGACGTGCATGAACATGGAGGAACATGAACATTTGACTCAATATCAAAGAATCAACCATCATATCACATATTTTACCATTGATCGACGTAACGTCTGTTGGAATGACTTTGCTCAGTTTTAAACGTTGTGTACTGGTAAACCAGCACTAGATAAGGGCAAGTACTGCCTTCCATCAGTGGCTATACTGTATGTCCTTCTCATAAATAAAAGCAAAAGGATAGGTGATAAGGAAATTAAGGCATGCAAACTTGAAACTAATCTTACCAAGATCTGTTTAGTTCTGACTGGTTTTTATCGGATAAAGAAACCCTGCTGTGTAGAACTTTTAGATTCCCAACCGGCTGTTTCCCAAGTGCACATGAACGGTCGCTGTCGGGAGCACGCGTGAGCGTCATCACTGGCGAGCCGTCTCGTTATCACCAGGAGAGTGAACGCGCCTTAACCCCCATCTGCACGTCTGTAAAAACGGACCGAGGCGTGTTGCAGCCCTCTAGTGGTGTCCTGCGGTAACAACACCAGCCGGTGGCCGAGGAGAACACGTTCAGTCAAGTTAAATAACCCTTTTATTACAAGTTGAAATCACCTCAGTTTATTATTAACATCGTTAAAGGTATGTAGTGATGAATTTACACTTCCGGAGCAAACCAATTAGGAAACACTTAGAAAAATGTCTACACCCGGTTATTGAAAGGCACAGCGGGCTCTAGAAGGATCTCTAAGGCGCGTCCCGGCTGAGACGGGGGAGTGTCAGGGAGTTCCGCCCCCCCCGCAACGAGGAAAAACCATTGGCCGGGGAGACGGGGGTCTGCAGTGGGTCGGTCCAAACCAAGCAGAGTTCAGGAGCAGGTGGGCGTGGCCCGTCGACATTTATAAAACAATAACCCTGCAGGGGGCTGTCAATCATCTGAGGCTCCGCCTCCGGCCCCTCCCACCAGAGAGCAGAGTTCCGTCAGGGGGCGGAGCTCAAGCCTTCAGTGGAACCATCGAGTTACAGACGGAAGGAAGAAAACAAAGCGGCGTCTCCACGGCAACCAGCTGGACGCCCAGGGCGACCGACCGACACCCTCCATGGGTGAGAGAGGGGGAGAGAAGGAGCGAGGGAGTCACTGGAGCAGCTGGAAGTAGGTGAGGATGGCCATGATGTGCTGGGGGATGAAGACGTAGCCGGTGTAGACCGCCATGGCGGCCACTGACACCAGCAGGGAGTCTGGGAGGGCGTGGTCACAGGAAACAACACACACCAACTTCCTGTTGCTCCGCAGCATCTCGCCCCTCACCTACACCTGCCTCTACTGGAGATCTTCTGTACTTATTGATGGCTTTCTGCTAATAACATCTACATGTAGGAAGCATAACATCTACATAAAGCACTAAATAACATCTACATGTAGGAATCAATAACATCTACACGTAGGACTATTTAACATCTACACGTAGGACTAAATAACATCTACACGTAGGACTCAATAACATCTACACGTAGGACTCAATAACATCTACACGTAGTAGGACTAAATAACATCTACACGTAGGACTAAAGAACATCTACACGTAGGACTAAATAACATCTAAATGTAGGACTTAATAACATCCACATGTAAATAACTTAAGTTACAACTATGAAATAACTCTACCCCAGTAGAGTTCACACGATATCACTTCTATTTTAGAGTGAAGACACATCTCTCCTGTCTTAACGTGAGAACACATCACTCCTGTCTTAACGTGAGAACACATCTCTCCTGTTTTAGTGTGAGGATATCACTCCTGTCTTAACGTGAGAACACATCACTCCTGTCTTAACGTGAGAACACATCTCTCCTGTTTTAGTGTGAGGATATCACTCCTGTCTTAACGTGAGGACACATCACTCCTGTCTTAACGTGAGGACACATCACTCCTGTCTTAACGTGAGAACACATCTCTCCTGTTTTAGTGTGAGGATATCACTCCTGTCTTAACGTGAGAACACATCACTCCTGTCTTAACGTGAGAACACATCTCTCCTGTTTTAGTGTGAGGATATCACTCCTGTCTTAACGTGAGGACACATCACTCCTGTCTTAACGTGAGGACACATCACTCCTGTCTTAACGTGAGAACACATCACTCCTGTCTTAACGTGAGGACACATCACTCCTGGCTAAAGGACACACAGCATCACTCCTGTCTTAGTGCGAGGACACACAAGTGACGAAACGGCGGTTGGAACTTGTGGAGGAACAACCTGTACTGAGGCTAACGCCTTAGCTCACCTGGCTAACGGTAGTTAGCATATTTGCTCGGCTTGTAGCCTTATCTTACGGGTTTCGAAGCGGAAAAGGATACTGAAGATGGTCCGCTCCCATGGCTCCAGCATGTAGAGCGCCGTAACCAGGAGGTACTGGTAGTAGAACCAGGAAAGCTGCTTCCAGCAGTCTCCTAAAGCCATCTTACAACCTTCTGCTCTTCCGGATGCTCCCTGCTGGGGACGACGCGCGGTCACATGGTACTGCCGTCCGGCCAATCACCAATCAGAGGGACTTCCCGTAACCGCTCTGCTTTATTACGACAGCAGTTGAGCGCGATTTCAAAGTAAAAGTAGTATTTTTCGCCCAAAGGGGAATTCATACACTGGTTTATTTAACCAGTATACAAATATAATATTAAAACGTACAATTTCAACATAAGGCTGATACCTTTATATTTGGGCTGCTTCTAACCTAGTAATTTCCCCAGTGAAAATATATATTTTTTGTTCAACTAAGAAAGGCTATCCAAACCACTAAATAACTAACTCTACAACTACCCATTTTATATACCACGTATGCAAGTGTTCTCTAAACTCAATTTGTAGTACACATTAATAAAACCTCCATTAGGGGAATAGTTCTGGAACGTTTGTTTATTTTACAAACAGTTTCTGGTCAAAGCGGTCCTGATAATTAAAATCAATGATCAATAATGACACCAGGACACAAACTATATCAGATCATTTAGTAAACAAGGCAGCGATCAGATACAAAAAACATGTTAAAATCCCTTCCAGAAGGCGGTTAAAAAGTCCACAAAAAATGAAACGCAAACCCATGCGGCCCCGTGGACTGAAATCAAAAGAGGCCTCGCTCTGGTCGGCGGGCCTATCTGCTCTCAACGTTCAGAGCCCTGACGAACCACGCTATTGTCTGCAGTACACAGACCAGCCACCCGGTGGCAGTGCACACCAAGACACCAAGTCACCCCCCTGCGCACTGAGCCCCAGCATGGAACCCTCAACCCCAGAACGGGCAAAGGGCGACGCCTTGCTCAGAGACCAATCCCGGGTCAGATATGGGGTCCGTGGTCTGTGGGGGGGGGGGGGGGGGGGGGTCAGCAGTGGCTGGCCAGGATGTTGAAGAAGTGGAAGACGTCCTCCTGGTCCACCACCGCCACCTCCGTGGAGCACTCGCTGCACTGGACCGGGTGGTACACCTCCTCCCCGGCCATCCCCCTGGGTCCCGGGGCGCCTCCTCTGGGGGCCGGGGCCTCCTCCAGCGCTGATCCTCTTCCTCTTCCTCCTCCTCCTCCTCCTCCTCCTCCCAGCTCCTGGCCTGCTGCTGCTCCTCCTGGCGCCCCCCCCTCCTCCTCCTCCTCCTCCTCCTCTTCTTCCTCCTCCTCCTGCTGCCGCTGCCCCTTGTTCCGGGGGTTCCTCCTCTTGGGCCTCCTCCTCCTCCTCTCCTGCAGGGCCTTGTACCGCAGCACCTGGTCCCTCTTCACCGAGCAGTTCATCACGAACATGGCGCGGTACTGGGTCCGGTACTTCTCATGCCTGGGGACGGAACCGACACCGCGGCGTCATTTAGCCATCAGTCAGAGCCCCGGGGCGTTTGGTATTCACTCGGTCAATGATTATTAAAAGAAAAATAGCACATCATATAAAAGAACCAACATGGTGGGACTGGGGACAGAACCAACATGTCCGCACTTGGGAACCTCTCCTGTAATATTATTGTACGATGTGTGCTATTATTAATAATGAAATGATAAACGTGTTATCACGGTGGGCTTAGACACCAGTGGGAGTACAAAATGGCCACCAAGGCGCATCTCAGCAGGTTAGAGGCCTTGTATAAACATTATTATGCTATGGGTTTATATTAGGGCTTTGACTTTTGCCCAAAAATCATATTCGAAGTTCGTTTGTTTATTAATATTTATTAATAATATTTTGACCATTAAATGCCTTCAGTAAGACCTGGATTGGGCTTCGCGAGGTTTGTTTACCGGTGTTGCTATGGTTACCGGTCTTGCGCGCTCCAACGGTTTATTAGGTTTCTAATAAATCGCTGTCTAATCAATACTTCATTCACTGCCTCTTCCGTGGTCACGACAATATTATGAATAGACTGCGTCGGGTTCTCAGACGTCTCTACCTCTTGGCCTGCCCATAACAGGTTCCAATAGTAAGGGCTGCCTAATATTCGTTCGAAGCCAGCCCGCGCTACCTCCTGGGCCCCATGGCGCCCCCCTGTGGTCGTGGGGTGTTCTCACCTCTGGCAGTCCAGACACAGAGTGATCATGCAGGCCGGACAGTTGAGCACCGCGTCGCTGCTGGGGAGCCCCGGAAGACCTGGACCGGAGCGGGACTTCCCTGAGCCGGGTCTCCTGCTGTACCTGCAGAGAGACACGCAGTGAGGACAGGCTGGCGGGTACAGGCTGGATCCACCCAGACAGACGGGTGGTCATGGGTCCTAGAGGCCACCTGGAGGGAGGCCCCCCCGAGAGAACACCTGGAGGGAGGCCCCCGAGAGAACACCTGGAGGGAGGCCCCCGAGAGAACACCTGGAGGGAGGCCCCCTCCAAGCCAGCTTTGGGCCTCCAGTGGTAGTAGCCGGGAGTTAAGTGTTAACCAGGTCTACAGGGACATAGTCCGGGTCTACGGGGACGTAGTCCGGCTCTACGGGGACGTAGTCCGGGTCTACAGGTTCCGGTCCCGGTCCACTTGCAGTACTCACGCTCTGCGTCTAGAGTCCACCCAGGCCTGGTCTCGGTCGTCCTCGTCCGGGTCGTAGAAGAGCTCCTCATTGGTCTGAATGCTCCTCTGCCTCCGCTTCCTGCCTGTGGAACTGCCTAGGGGGGGGGGGGGGCACTTCCTGTTAGAGCTTTGTGGATGCTGCTGGTTACCATGGTTACCGGAAGGCTCCGCCACAGGTAAAATACCAGCAGCAGAACTTATCAGCACAGACTGCCAGTGAGCCAGTGGATACTGGTGAATGTGTCGGTCCTTACTGGGAGTGTCCTCAGTACTACCAGTGAGCCAGTGGATACTGGTGAATGTGTCGGTCCTTACTGGGAGTGTCCTCAGTACTACCAGTGAGCCAGTGGATACTGGTGAATGTGTCGGTCCTTACTGGGAGTGTCCTCAGTACTACCAGTGAGCCAGTGGATACTGGTGAATGTGTCGGTCCTTACTGGGAGTGTCCTCAGTACTACCAGTGAGCCAGTGGATACTGGTGAATGTGTCGGTCCTTACTGGGAGTGTCCTCAGTACTACCAGTGAGCCAGTGGATACTGGTGAATGTGTCGGTCCTTACTGGGAGTGTCCTCAGTACTACCAGTGAGCCAGTGGATACTGGTGAATGTGTCGGCCCTTACTGGGAGTGTCCTCAGTACTACCAGTGAGCCAGTGGATACTGGTGAATGTGTCGGTCCTTACTGGGAGTGTCCTCAGTACTACCAGTGAGCCAGTGGATACTGGTGAATGTGTCGGTCCTTACTGGGAGTGTCCTCAGTACTACCAGTGAGCCAGTGGATACTGGTGAATGTGTCGGTCCTTACTGGGAGTGTCCTCAGTACTACCAGTGAGCCAGTGGATACTGGTGAATGTGTCGGTCCTTACTGGGAGTGTCCTCGTCTTCTGAGTCCGAATCGAAGTAGATCTTGTCGTACATGTTGGCCTCTGGGAGCGCGGACTGGGAGGCCGTCCCTTCTGATGGCCCCACTGCAACAGCACAGCACAGCGTCACGTCACAGCGCAACATCACAGGCGTCACATCACAGCAGTCACATCACAGCAGTCACAGCACAGCATCACATCACAGCGCAACATCACAGCAGTCACATCACAGCGCAACATCACAGCAGTCACATCACAGCGCAACATCACAGCAGTCACATCACAGCGCAACATCACATCAGTCACATCACAGCAGTCACATCACAGGCGTCACATCACAGGCGTCACATCACAGGCGTCACATCACAGCAGTCACATCACAGCAGTCACATCACAGCGCAACATCACATCAGTCACATCACAGCAGTCACATCACAGCAGTCACATCACAGGCGTCACATCACAGCAGTCACATCACAGCAGTCACATCACAGGCGTCACATCACAGCAGTCACATCACAGCAGTCACATCACATCAGTCACATCACATCAGTCACATCACAGCAGTCACATCACAGCAGTCACATCACAGCAGTCACATCACAGCAGTCACATCACAGCAGTCACATCACAGCAGTCACATCACAGCAGTCACATCACAGGCGTCACATCACAGCAGTCACATCACAGCAGTCACATCACAGCAGTCACATCACAGCAGTCACATCACAGCAGTCACATCACAGCAGTCACATCACAGCGCAACATCACATCAGACACATCAGAGCGTCACATCACAGCAGTCACATCACATGCGTCACATCACATGCGTCACATCACAGCAGTCACATCACAGGCGTCACATCACAGCAGTCACATCACAGCAGTCACATCACATCACAGCAGTCACATCACAGGTGTGAGGTATGTGTGTGTAGTGTGTGTGTGTATGATGTGCGTATATAGTGTTTCGTACCTGCAGCCAGGGGACCCCAGGTGGTCTCCAGGGTCTTCAGCGTGCCGCTGAGCTCCGCCTCCATTTCCTTCTCAAACTCATCCCCGCTGGACGCCTCGCTCTCCCCGGTCAGGTACTCCCGGATCAGCCGCCGCTTCTGGTCCGCCGTCCCGTTCAGCAGCACCTCGAGCTCGTCCTCAGAGCTGCGCGCACGCACGCGCACACACACACACACACACACACACACACACACACACACACACACACACACAGTTTTAGAAACTTTGTAATAAGTTGTGCAGAACTTGGGATGATCTTGAATCTACTCCTCCATCGGCTCCTCTTCGCTTTGAATTCATTTCCATAGCGACCAAAATGGGTCAGTGTGATGTGATGTAACAGCGGGGGGTCAGTGTGATGTGATGTTAGTCATGTGATAGTCATGTTTAGTTTCGTGGAGACTCCACCCGTCCGCCACGCCTCACTCCACACGTACTGAATCGGTTTAGTTTAAAGGATCTCAGTCCTTCCCTCCAGCTACGCTCCTGTTGTTGACATGTTAGCATTAGCAACGTAATTAGCATCCTGACTAGCAGTCCAGCTAGCAGCTAGTCTCACCTGCTGGCCCGCTCCTCGTCGCTGGGCTCCTCCAGCTCGTACGAGTCTCCATCTCCGGGTTTGACGAGTCCGTTCATCTTTGGTCCCCTTAACACTTTACCTATACTCTTCTTCAGCTGTACGACAACAACACGATGGAAACGCGGAGTGACGTCAGAGACCGGATATATAAAACCCGCTTGTGTCCGACATCCGGTGGAGAACACGGAGTGTCAAAGTAAAAGCCCCCGTGGCGCTTTCAGAAAATACCTCAGTGATTCCGCATAACAACAGCACAACACAAAGCAGGCACTACAGACAACACGACACACGACACACAACACTACACACAGACATACACGACCGCTACCGTGGTATTGAAGAGCGCCTCGGACGATGTAGGAGGAATTTTATTGTTCCTTTTATGCATTAAATTTCGTTGATGAACATAGTTCAGATTCAATTGATTTCTTAATATCATTTTAGGGCGTCTGGTTTGCATTGTTGACGGGTGCAGAACGAGTGAGAATTCAAAGATAATCGTATAAATCCACCACTAGATGGCGCTACGGGACAGCAGATGATTCCTCTGGCAGTCTAATATACGGATAGGCTTTTATGTTGTTGTTTTAATATCAAATGAATAACAACATATAAACATGACAATTCACAGAATAATAACCGGTATCAAGTCCACCCCACGAGTCTGTAAACACTTGACATATCTTGACACATAAACAACACATGCTTGGAATACAAGACTACGTCCCGCAGTAGAAGACTGGTTGTATTGGACAGCTCCCAGTAGAACCAGCATTAGACTGTGGCCCAACTGGGAAGCTCCCCGTAGAACCAGTGTTAGACTGTTTCAACTGATAAGCTCAGAAGACTGTGGTTGTGCTGGGCGGCTCCCAGTATTACCAGTATAAAACATTGGTTGTACTGGGCAGCTTCTAGTAGAACCAGTAACAGACTTTAGATGTAGTGGGTAGCTCCCAGTACAACTGGTGTTAGTCTGTGGCCCAAATGGGCAGCTCACAGTAGGACCAGTAGCAGTGTTTGTACTGGGTGTGTGTGTAGTTAGGAGGACGCCATGTCTTTCTCATTTTCTCTGTGACACTAAACAATTCCTTTGTTTTACTCTGACTCCCCCCCTGCACACACACACACACACACACACACACACACACACACACACACACACACACACACACAGACGTCATCCACTGTCTCAGCTTCACTGCGCGACAAGCTAATTTAGCCAATTACACACACAGGTGTGATGCTAATTTCCCCTAGCTCACAGCTAGCTCCTAGAGGAGGTAAAAAATAACATAATTACACACATCTGTCCACACTCTCTCCCTCTTTCTCTATTTCTCTCTCTCTATCTCTCTCTCTCTCTCTCTCTCTCTCTCTTTCTCGCTCTCTCTCCTGTTATAAAAGCAGGACTGCCAGGTTGGATAATAGCAGACAAGACAATGGGCAGAAAAATAAGTGCTTTTGTTTGTGTGTGTGTGTGTGTGTGTGTGTGTGTGTGTGTGTGTGTGTGTGTGTGTGTGTGTGTGTGTGTGTGTGTGTGTGTGTTTGAGTGTGTGTGTTTGTGACTGTGTGTGTGTAAGTGTGGAGGCATCCAGTGTTTCTCGTCTCTGAGTTTTCAGTATTTTCTGTAATTTTCTCAGATTGTCTGCTCTTAGACAATTACCCGCTCTGTCTGCTGTGAGGAAGTGTGTGTGTGTGTGGGTGTGTGTGTGTGTGTGTTATTTATGCATATGGGTGTGCATGTGTGAGTGCACACTGTTTTTTGTGCACAAACACAGTACATGAAATCAAAACAAATAGAGGCTTTTATTTTGCGTTCTGTGGTGAACGCTGACTTGAGAAGCTTCCTGTCTGCCAACGAGGGAAGCAAAGTTCTGTCACGTTCTCCGTTCTCCAGAAGAACCAAACACATCAGGAAGACTTTCTTATTGTCTGGCTCATCAACAAACAAACAAACAAGCAGACTGGATGTTGTTCTTGGTTTAATAATAATAATAATAATAATAATACATTTAATTTAGAGGCGCCTTTCAAAACACCCAAGGTTTGGGGGGGTCTTTATGAATCCAGCCTGGATGTGGTTCTTGTTTTGGGGGTCTAAGACTTTATTAATCCAGCCTGGATGTGGATCTTGGTTTGGGGGGGTCTTTATTAATCCAGACTGGATGTGGATCTTGGTTTGGGGGGTCTAAAATGTTTAAGAGTTGCGTGATAAATAAGTGATGTAACATCCATACTTCATAAATCCAGTTGTCCTCACCCAGGTCCTCACGTCAACATGCAGAGTCACATGACATAACAGGAGATGAGGACAGAGCATGTGCAACAATCACCCGTTGTGCATCACCACAAGCGTTTGTTTTGGTCGTCATGGAAACCTTGAGCTATCTACGATGGCCGTGTCATGGCAACAAGCATGTGGTTTGGAGGGGTTTGATCTCAGGTCATTTAAACAGTACCCCTCTGTACCGGGAAACAGCAGACAAACCACCTCTCTGAACATAGAACATAGAGCTGCACGTAGAACATAGAGCTGCACATAGAACATAGCGCTGCACATATAACATAGAGCTGAACATATAACATAGAGCTGCACAGATAATATAGAGCTGAACATATAACATAGAGCTGCACACAAAACATAGAGCTGAACATATAACATAGAGCTGCACATATAATATAGAGCTGAACATAGAACATAAAGCCGAACATAGAACATAGAGTTTAACATATAACATAGATTTTAACATATAATATAGAGCTGAACATATAACAGAGCTGAATATAGAGCTGAACATAAAACATAGAGCTAATCATATAAAATAGAGCTAATCATATACAATTTTTTGTCAAAACAGACATGAGGAGAATGTTAGTGCTCCGTAATGGATGCCTCCGACGAATGTGCCAAGTCTCTTGGCCTAATAAGATGTCCAACAATGACCTGTACAAAAAAACGGGAAGCTGGAGCATCACCAAGAAGATTACGCACAGACACCTGAGATGGTTAGGACATGTGTTGAGGATGGAGCAGGACGGCATCACAAAGGTCGCCTTAAGATGGACACCACCAGGCAAAAGAAAACCTGGGAGGCCAAAAAAACACCTGGCGCAGAACTGTGACACAAGAGCTGAAACAGATGAACCTGTCGTGGGGAGAGGCCCAACATACTGCCAAGGACCGAGTGGAATGGAGAGGGCTCATTGAGGCCTTATTTCCCATAGGGGACAAAGAGTAGTAGTAGTAGTAATCATATTACATAGAGCTGAACGTATAACAGAACTAATCATGCAACATAGAGCTGAAGATATAACATAGAGCTTATCATATAACATAGAGCTGAACTTATAACATTGAGCTAATCATATAAAATAGAGCTGAACATTTAACATGGAGCTGAATTTATAACATAGAGTTTAATAACATTGAGCTGAATTTATAATAATAGAGTTTAACATATAACAGAGCTTAACTTATAACATAGAGCTGAAGATATAACGTAGAGCTGAACATATAACATAGAGCTGTTCATATAACATAGAGCTGTTTATAGAACATAGAGCTGTTCATATAACATAGAGCTGTTCATAGAACATAGAGCTGTTTATAGAACATAGAGCTGTTCATATAACATAGAGCTGTTTATAGAACATAGAGCTGTTCATAGAACATAGAGCTGTTTATAGAACATAGAGCTGTTCATATAACATAGAGCTGTTCGTAGAACATAGAGCTGTTCATAGAAAATAGAGCTGATCAAATCATTAATAGGGCTACCCTACCCTAGCCCTATGCTAATGCTATACATGAGTGCTTATTATTGCATCATGTTAGTAATGGTCCTTTAATGTAGCCGTTTTGTAAAGTGGTCCTGATACGTATCTTCTGCGTTGATGTGAAGCTACATCAGCATACTCTCCATGTCCTCCCGGCCTCGGGGAGAGCAGCGCTAGTGCTGGCGTAGCCGTCACTGCTAGCATGTCTGTGCAGGGCTAACCGTGGGTGACAGGGAGAGGCTGCGTGCGCTGAAACCAGGCGACATGTTTGAAAACACTGTCACTTAGAGGAAAGGTTGGGGGTTCTGTTCCCTGTGTAGCTGAGTAGGTAGAGCAAGGCACCAACACTGCCGGGTTGGGGGGGCTACTCCCTGTGTAGCCCAGTAGTCAGAGTAAGGCACAGTTGTGTGTGTATGGAAGGCATGTGTGTGTCCGTGTGTGTGTGTGTGTGTGTGTGTGTGAGTATGTGTGTGTGTGAGAACTAACCTCCAGGGCTCACAACACAGGAAGCTGACAGTTTGTAAAGATGTTTGATTGACAGCTTCTAATGTCCCAATCCAATTAGAGGGGGCGGGGCCGAGAGGGGGGGGGGGGGGGGGCTTTGTGTTAGTCTCAAGTCTCATCCCTAATGTCGAGTATGACTGTGTGTGTGTGTGTGTGTGTGTGTGTGTGTGTGTGTGTGTGTGTGTGTGTGTGTGTGTGTGTGTGTGTGTGTGTGTGTGTGTGTGTGTGTGTGTGAGGGAGGGACAAGGAGGTATAATGAAAGCTTGCACGAGTGTTTGATATGTGTGAGATGACATATATTTCCACCAAAAAACACACACACACACACACACACACACACACACACACACACACACACACACACATTCTCACACACACACACACACACACACACACACACACACACACACACACACACACACACACACACACACACACACACACACACACACACATTCTCACACACATATATAATTTGTTTTTTTCAGTCATGCTGGGCTGGGGCAGTGCTTTGTCTGCAACAGAAAGGGGGACATTGTGTGTGTGTGTGTGTGTGTGTGTGTGTGTGTGTGTGTGTGTGTGTGTGTGTGTGTGTGTGTGTGTGTGTGTGTGTGTGTGTGTGTGTGTGTGTGTGTTGAGGTGTGTGTGTGTGTGTGTGTGTGTGTGTGTGTGTGTGTGTGTGTGTGTGTGTGTGTGTGTGTGTGTGTGTGTTGAGGTGTGTGTGTGTGTGTTGAGGTGTGTGTGTGTGTGTGTGTGTGTGTGTGTGTGTGTGTGTGTGTGTGTGTGTGTGTGTGTGTGTGTGTGTGTGTGTGTGTGTTAGTGTGCGCCCGCGTGCTTTGGTGTGTTATCCCTGTCCTGCACCAACAAGACCAGTCCACAGCATGACGGGTTTACAAAGTCTCCCAGTCTTCAGTG
>NC_082386.1:20719744-20721317 GCF_031168955.1 Gadus macrocephalus | reverse complement strand
TGTTTACTCCTGGGAGAGGAGATCTATTACCCTGCTACTGTAATACTCCCAAGTACTACTAGTACAGGATAGAGTGGTAGTTATATATACAGAAGCAGTACTGGATACAGTGGTAGTAATAAATACAGAAGTACTACTGGATAAAGTGGTTGGTACTATATTCAGTAGTCGTACAGGATACAGTGGTTAGTACTATATTCAGTATAGAAATGGTTGCAGTGGTAAGTAATAAATACAGATTTGTGTGTGTGTGTGTGTGTGTGTGTGTGTGTGTGTGTGTGTGTGTGTGTGTGTGTGTGTGTGTGGTGTGTGTGTGTGTGTGTGTGTGTGTGTGTGTGTGTGTGTGTGTGTGTATGTGTGTTTGAAGAGGGGGGGGGGCTGTAATCAAGAACTCCAGGGAGAGAGGGATAACTGTTATTATAACTATATTAGAGCACACACACACCCACTCACATGCACACACACACACACACACACACACAAACTCACACACCGACACAAACACAAACTCTCATACACACCAAAACACACACACACACACACGCACACACACCACACGCACACACACCACACACACACACACACACACACACACACACACACACACACACACACACACACACACACACACACACACACACCACACACACACACAGACCTCCGTGTTCAGCTGCTACAGTAGACAGCTCTCCCTCTGGGGTCTATTACTGAGTCTCCTCAACTGTTCATGATCGCACACACATGTTGTTCTCCAGTTGTTGACGCATTGTCTGTACTGACGCACACTCTGTGTGCGTGCGTGTGCGTATAATTGTATTATTGTTATTTTGTGTGTTCGTGCCTATACAGGTTGTCTCAAGACCTCACAAAGTCCCTAATGACACACTAACGCACACCGACACACACACATACACACACACCCACACAAACACACACACACAGACACACACACCACAGTCCCTGTGCTCAGCCAATTAACTTGTTTGTTGCAGAGACGAAATAATTAAAGTTGCTCTGTTGTAAGGATCTGCTGTGTGTGTGTGTGTGTGTGTGTGTGTGTGTGTGTGTGTGTGTGTGTGTGTGTGTGTGTTTGTGTGTGTGTGTTATGAGAACAAAATGGGGAAAAGAGACAGAAAACAGATGATACCATATTGAAACAGACCTCACACACACACAAACACACATATCGGAGTTCATGTACACACAAACGTCTTCCATTGCCTGTATAACATTCACCTGTCGAACATTCAAATACCTGTTACCTGGCTAACATTCACCTATAACATTCACCTCTATAATATTCACCAGTATAACTGTTACCTGGCTGACATTCAGCTGTATACAATTCACCTGTATAATATTCACCTGTATAACTGTTTCCTGGCTGACATTCACCTGTATAACATTCACCTGTATAATATCCACCTGTATATCAGTTACCTGGCTGACATTAACCTGTCTTACATTAGCCTGTCTAACATTCACCTGTATAACTGTTACCTGGCCAACATTCACCTGTATAACATTAACCTGTCTCACATTAACCTGTTTAATATTCACCTGTATAACTGTT
>NC_082386.1:20707244-20714744 GCF_031168955.1 Gadus macrocephalus | reverse complement strand
TTTCACGGAGGTTGAAGTGGAGACACTTGTGGGTGAGATGGAGGCCCGAAAGGTAGTTTTGTTAGGCGGTCACGGGATTGGGATCGCCAACAACAAAAAGCAGATTGAGTGGCAACATGTTGCTGCAGCAGTGAACTCTGTCAGTTGCACGAAGCGCACAGTCCCAGAATAAAGGTACATATTTTTATGTACCAATAAATCGTTATGGTCCCTAAAGACCCTCTCCCTCCGAATCCTGCCATTTGCATGGTCCGCCAGAAGTGCCATATGGTACAGCATTACCACGGTGCTCACCTCTGTATTTATAGGGTTACGGTAATAAGACTGACCGAGAACACCTTGGATAATCAGTTTGTAATCACCCACGTAAAATGTTCTTGAACATAACCCCTTTTTAATGCCTGACTTGTCATGAAAAGCATCAAGAGTAACGATTGTGATGAGGAGTGTGGCTTGGTTTTCCACACTTGGGATTTAATTGACATTTGATACTGTGTATACAGTGTCACATAAAAATCTTATGTTATTGACACATGTTGGACAAATGCTTTATTCCATGCAGTCGCGCCGTCAGTGGACAGTATGGATTGACGGGATTAAATAGCTATAGAGAATTTATTTTTATTTCTATTCTAAGGAGATTTTTCTGGAGTTATAACTGAGAAATAACGCAGTTGACTTAAATTATTCTGATTACATCGATTTAACGCATGATACGGGTTGAAATTAAATTTATGAAGGGCGATGATAAAACATAATCGTTCTTCTCACTCAACAATTGTTCCGTCTGACTTCAGTTCACCACCACACCATCTGTGTCGCCAATTCTCCTTTTCCTCCAAACCATGCGTACGCATGGTTCAGAGTTTGCTTTGGGCTGCGCGCATTCTCCCGTCAAGTTGTTTTTTTATAGATCACAACCTTGGCGTGGAAAGTCACGTACGCCAATTTCAGCCCCGTTTTGTGCGTACGCAACGGTTATAAATGAGAACCCTGGTCTCTGCATAGCCCCCCCCCTCACCCCCCCCCCCCCACCCCCCACCCTTACTCTAATAGAGCCTGCTACCTGCCCTTCATGTAAATGTAAGCCTATGTAATAATCATGTAATATAGAGTATATACTTGGTCCGGTTTAACATATGCAATATGTTATAGTAGTTAATAACATATAGTCAATAATAATATTATAATAGTTACAATATGTACAATATATGTTGAATTATACCGAATATTACACAAACATATGATAGACTATGATATTAAAAAACTGTATAATTTTTTCACACAGACCAACTTGTGAAAGTGTAATATCTGTATCTGTATCTATCACATATTGTGTTAGTGTAATATGTAATGCATATTTGATATCACAGTACAGAGCCTGTGATGAATATAGATCATATTTAATACACAGTACAGAACCTGTGATGAATATAGATCATATTTAGTATCACAGTACACAGACTGTGATGAATATAGATCATATTTAGTATCACAGTACACAGACTGTGATGAATATAGATAGATCATATGTAATATCACAGCCCCCCTGTCATCCCAGGGGGGCGGGTCTCTCTCTCCTCTCCGTCCGGTTGACGTCCACGGATCTCTGGACGCGTCACGTCGCTCTCCGGTTCTCTCGCCTCGGCACCGACAGGCTCCCCGGGTTGACGGCAACTTCACGCTCCAACTTTCCCCCGCGACCCGTAGTCTCCGCGTGCCGGCGTCTGCTTTCAAACCTTTCCTTTTTGCATCGAAACAGTTCGCTCCAGTTCTCCGGTGAACCGTCGCGTCCGCGGGTTGGTGTTGTGGGGTCTCTGTGTGTGTGCGCGCGTGTGGGGTCTCGGTGTGTCTGCGCGTGTGTGGTCTCGGTGCGTGTGTGTGTTGGGGGGGGGGGTGTCGGTGTGTGTGAGTGTGTGTGGGGGGGGGTGTCGGTGTGTGTGTTGGGTCTCGCGGTATCTCTTCCTCGCACCACCTGTTGGCTAGCGCGTCGGGTTCCTTCCCGCTCTGGACCCACCGGACCTCCTCATGAGCGCCCCCCCGGTGATCCGCGCGCCCAGCCCGCTGCCGCTGCTCCGGAGCGCGAGCAACCCCGGCGGCGGCGGGGTCGCCTTCCACATCCAGATCGGTCTGAGCCGCGAGCCGGTGCTGCTGGACCCGGGGGACCTGAGCCTGGGCCAGGTCCGGGAGATGGCCTGCTCCATAGTGGACCAGAAGGTGAGGCGGTGATGTACACTTGGGTGTCATTATCATATTAACGTGTCACTCAGACATATTAACATGTGACTCACACTACCAGAACGAGGAGCGCTATCCCCCTAGCATCCCGATCTAAAACCCTGATTGGCTAGTTTGACTTCCCTCCGCGCAGAGGAGGTCACGTGGATCTGTGTTCTAACTCTGTACTTTTATTGTGAAATGGTCTGGCTCCAGGTCAGCTGTTAGCTTCAATGACAGCGTGAGGAAACATCATGTTGACCTGTGTGACGTCATGCTGGCCAGCAGACACACAGCATGTTGTGGCCTGCTGCTCCAGGCCAGCGACGTGAGCAACACTGTCTCACTGTGTTTACACACACACACACACACACACACACACACACACACACACACACACACACACACACACACACACACACACACACACACACACACACACACACACATACACACACACACACACATCCATATGCGCGCACACACACACACACACACACACACACACACACACACACACACACACACAAACACACACAAAAGCACACACACAAACTCAAACACACACACACATTCATACACGCGCACACACACACATCCATACTCACACACACGCACACACAAACACACAAAAGCCCACACATCCACACGTGCATACACGCACACGAGTACACGGCACGCACACCCACACACGCGCACATGCATACACATCCGCACACACACACATGGATGTACACACACACACACAAACACATATGTATGTGGACACACAGATATTCACACGTATGTACCCACCCACATACATTACATATATGTACACCCTCACACACATGTACGTACACACATACAGACACACACACACACACACATGTACGTCGTACACACATACAGACACACACACACACACACACACACAGTCACTCACACACATGTACGTACACACACGTGTACAAATATTCAATAAGTCACATGTCATTGGCTGCAGGCGCTTTATTGATGTTCTGCTGCATTGTTCACTTCCTGTCCAAACAGGAAGCTGCTCTGTTGTCTGTTAGCGATCTAAAGGACCAATCAGGTCACTCCTCCTGCATGAGTCACGAGAAGCTCATATTTGATAACAAATATATTTAATAACATATATATTTAATACATTATATATATGTTATAAAATAATACTAAATAACATATATTTAATACATTATGTATTCAATACATAAAATATTGAATACAATAAAATAATATTAAATATCATATATTTAATAATGTCAATATTAAAAAAAATCTATTAATTTATATTGAATGATATTTTTTGTTTGATTAGGTTTATAATCCGTTCGCGGGGCTGCGTGTTGTTCCAAACTCCTGCCCTGTCTCTTTGTTGGCATAGTTACATCACACATTCCATCCCCAGAATCCTACCACACGACCTCATGCCGGCCAGTAAAAGAGTTCAAAGGTCAAACCCAAGCTGTGGTCTCATCCTATCACAGCCCGCTACACATGAACCATGAAGCTGTCCGCCAATCACAGGCAAGCTTCCCTCACTGCAAGCAGGAATTGAAATCAGAGTGAAACATTGGTGGGTTATCTGGGTGAATGAAAACATTATTTACCCCCACGGTTTCTAATGATAGTTTATCGTTGGTAGAGATGTCTTCACGTGTTTGTGTCTAACAGCTGGGGGTCCCTGGCTAACGGGAATACTAATTATTGTTTTTCACTCCTTCAGCTGGAGGCCTCGGAGTAGTTTTTGTGAAAGAGGGGGAAACATTTACAGGATCACACTGTTGACATTGTACACAGTCTGGGCTGGTACAGTACTGTACGGTCTACACTACCAGTACTGCTAACTGTATGCAGTACAGTACTGTAAACTGTCTACACTACCAGTACCGTTAATTGTATACAGTACTGTACTGTAAACTGTCTACACTACCAGTACTGCTAACTGTATACAGTACTGTACTGTAAACGGTCTACACTACCAGTACTGTTTACTGTATACAGTACTGGTACCGTAAACTGTCTACACTACCAGTACTGTTTACTGTATACAGTACAGTACTGTAAACTGTCTACACTACCAGTACCGTTAACCGTGTACAGTACTACTGCAGGATGGGTGGTTCAATTCATCAGTTTTATGCCAGGGCATCGTTGTTTAGCGAGTAGGGAGCCGAATAACTCAAATTTTTCATGGTTGAATAATCAGTGGGTGGTATGAACGAATAATCGATTATTCGATGTGTGCTGCGTTCACAAAGGCAGCCATGGATCATTGGCAAGAAATCACTTAATATTTTAAACGCAAAAAAACAACTACCTGCTAAGTAGTTCCAGTCAAATTGTCTGTTGTGAAAAATGCATTAAACTGTAATCAGAAAACACGGTTATATTCAATTTCAATTTCATAGACCCTAGAGTAAGGCTGGGCGATATTGCGAAAATTATTATCACGATTATTTTTTCGATATTGATCGATATCGATATTAATCACGATATATAATTTGATACTGCTGAAGCTTGAAGAAACCCGAGTGTTCATTAGTTAAAGCATACACTTTTGTTTATTACCATATTTGTGATAAGGGAACATTTGATTACATTTAAATGTAAACATTTAACTTCACAAACATGTTTTATCTGCCCCCCAACAGAGTAATATATGGTAGCTTGCCGTGTACACTATTGAAAATAATGTGAATAAAAATAAAAGCTCTGACTTCTTTCACATTAAACTCCTTTGGCAGGGCTTCAGAAAACATCTTAAACCTTGTAGAGGCACAATGCATAAAAAGTAAAAAAGTGGATGAACAAAGGCCCTGGCACATGAACTGAACTTTAATAGATAAAATATGAACTACATAGTGCTTACGTAAGTGCAAAATGTAAACATTGTTAAACCAGATATTATGCTACACAAAATAATTAAAAGATATATAACTAAAAGATCTGTGAGTGACTATCACATCAAACTCCTTTGGCAAGGAGGCAACCATCTCAAATGTTTGTAGAGGTTTATTTCTGCCGTGTAATTGGCTGTTAGTTTAATCCATATCAGAACTTTTTTTTATATCGAGCATTTATGTCTAATGCTTATCGTCGTAATCGACGTGAGTTTTATCGCGATTAATAATTGTAATCGAATTATGGCCCAGCCCTACCCTAGAGTATCTTTTGTATAAAGGCTGGGACAAATATCGAATTATAAATACGTACAATGCATAACGTTAGCTCTCTGGCTCATAGCTGAGCGGACTAGAATACCTCCCGTTGCCAAGTCGTAGCTAAGGTCCGTCCTATTTACTGGAGGAGTGAACAACGTTTCCGTTGCATAAGAACCTTACGGGAGGGTAATGATTGTTCCAGGTACTAGTCAAACCCTCAGGCGTTACCAGGGAAACAAAGTTATGGCTTGTGTAAAACTTTATATTTGAATGGGAAAAAATTTTAGCGGTTCAAATGTTCTAAATCGATTTTGACCCTCGGGAATGAGTAATCGAATAATCGAATATTCTGACCCATCCCTATCAGTGAGCAGTGGAAATCCTACTGTCAATCCCATTCAAAGAGACTGTCTACCCCCTGCCTGCTCCTTATTGACCTTTCTCTGTACTGTCTAACCCCTACCTGCTCCTTAATGACCTGTCTCTGTACTGTCTAACCCCTACCTGCTCCTTAATGACCTGTCTCTGTACTGTCTAACCCCTGCCTGCTCCTTATTGACCTTTCTCTGTTCTTTCTAACCCCTACCTGCTCCTTAATGACCAGTCTCTGCACTGTGTAACCCCTACCTGCTCCTTAATGACCTGTCCAAACTGTCTAACCCCTACCTGCTCTTTAATGACCTGTCTCTGTACTGCCTAACCCCTACTTGCTCCTTAATGACCTGTCTCTGTACTGTCTAACCCCTACCTGCTCCTTAATGACCTTTCTCTGTTCTTTCTAACCCCTACCTGCTCCTTAATGACCTGTCTCTGTACTATCTAACCCCTACCTGCTCCTTAATGACCTGTCTCTGTACTATCTAACCCCTACCTGCTCCTTAATGACCTGTCTCTGTACTGTCTAACCCCTACCTGCTCCTTAATGACCTGTCTCTGTACTGTCTAATCCCTACCTGCTCCTTAATGACCTGTCTCTGTATTCACTGGTTAACCAACCATAATGTGGAGATCCTGTTGTAAACATCTAGTTTGATCTGCTAGAATAGTCGGGTTAGCTTCTGTATTCCACTGGTAACCAAGGTAACTGCTTCTATTCTGAACAAGGTTAGAACAGTAACATGCTTTAATTATGGGATGTTGCACATATTGCAGCTATTCCTCTCTCTTCTGTTGACGCCATCCCTCCTGTTGCCTGGCAACAGATGTTCAAGTGTCCTTCTGAGTGTCATTCTGTGTTGAGAGGCTGGAGACACACACACACACGCACGCACACACACACACACACACATACCCTCTAGAACCACCCACGCACACACACACACACACACACACACACACACACACACACACACACACACACACACACACACACACACACACACACTCATACCCTCTAGAACCACCCACGCACACACACACACACACACACACACACACACACACACACACACACACACACACACACACACACACACACACACACACACATACCCTCTAGAACCACCCACGCACACACACACACACACACGCACACACGCACATAAATATACATGCACACATACACACACACACACACACCCTCCAGAACTGCACTCACACACACACACACACACGCACACACACACACACTCACCGTCCAGAACCACACACACACACACACACCCTCTATGACCACACACACTGACACACACACGCACACACACACACACTCACCGTCCAGAACCACACACACACACACACACACACACACCCTCCAGAACCACACACAGCGTGAGCGGAGTCATCCGACCTGACGAAGGACAGTGTTTTGCGGCAGCTGGTTGTCATGGTGATGGATCTCTGGAAGAACAGCTTTTTATTTTTAACGTCGAAGCATAACTGTAGCGCCTTGTGATTGGACCCATCAGATCAGCCAATCAGCTGTCAGATTACAGAGAGTCTTTCTACTCAGAGGTTGTGACAAAGCTGGGAATTGTGTGGATTTATCCTCCCTCCTCTCCTCTCCTCTCTCCTCTCCTCTCTCCTCTCGTCTCCTCTCATCCTCCTTCTGTCTCTCTCTTCCTCCCACCTCCTCTCCTCTCTCCTCCTCCCTCCCCTCCTCCCATCTCCTTATTGT
>NC_082386.1:20687244-20702244 GCF_031168955.1 Gadus macrocephalus | reverse complement strand
TGATCATGTATTGATTATGTACTGATCCCCAACGTTAGTTACAGTGGAGGACTATGTATAGGTTATTATTATTGATCATGTATTGATTATGTATGGGCGCTGTCTCCGGTCTGATGGACAGGGTCTGTTACAGTGGAGGACTATGTATGGGTTATTATTGATCATGTATTGATTATGTACTGATCCCCAACGTTAGTTTCAGTGGAGGACTATGTATTGGTTGTTATTGATCATGTATTGATTCTGTATCTTTAGGCTCTGCGACGGTGGAGGACTTCCAGATCCGGCCCCACGCTCTGTTCGTCCACTCGTACCGCGCGCCGGCCTTCTGCGACCACTGCGGGGAGATGCTGTGGGGGCTGGTGCGCCAGGGCCTCAAGTGTGAAGGTTCGTAGCGTCCTGATCATCAGGGGGTCGGTCGAAACGCTGTGGGGGCTGGTGGGAGGGCGGAGTCCGCAGTCATAATGATGTCATTATTACTCATTATAATAATGACATTGTTCTTCGATTATTATATCATTATAAGATCATTGAATTAATATGCATAATATAATATAAATAATATTACTAGTATTATCAATCGTATTATACATATAGGAATATTAGCGTTATTCATGTTCAAATTGTTCATGTGATAAGGAAAAATTCAGCATTAACAATAATATTATTAACGTTAGTATTATGTTTTTTCCAGAACGTTTTACGTTAAACCTTATTGACCCAGTGTACTCTCCTCTCCCCCTCTCCATGTCTCTCGCCCAGGCTGTGGGCTGAACTACCATAAGCGCTGTGCCTTCAAGATCCCCAACAACTGCAGCGGCCTCAGGAGGAGGCGGCTCTCCAACGTCTCTCTGACAGGGGGCGGGGCCAACCTGTTTGCAGGGACACGCCCCCCTTCAGCTGAGCCCTCCCCCACCAACTGTTACCCGGATGATGCGCTACTGGTCAGTACTGCGCTAGGAGCTGCTACATGTAGCCCCTAGCACATCCTTTATTAGGAGCTAGGAACCGCTATATGTAGCCCCTAGCACATCCTTTATTATGAGCTAGGAACCGCGGTGTAGCCCCTAGCACATCCTTTATTATGAGCTAGGAACCGCTATATGTAGCCCCTAGCACATCCTTTATTATGAGCTAGGAACCGCTATATGTAGCCCCTAGCACATCCTTTATTATGAGCTAGGAACCGCTATATGTAGCCCCTAGCACATCCTTTATTATGAGCTAGGAACCGCTATATGTAGCCCCTAGCACATCCTTTATTATGAGCTAGGAACCGCTATATGTAGCCCCTAGCACATCCTTTATTATGAGCTAGGAACCGCTATATGTAGCCCCTAGCACATCCTTTATTATGAGCTAGGAACCGCTATATGTAGCCCCTAGCACATCCTTTATTATGAGCTAGGAACCGCGGTGTAGCCCCTAGCACATCCTTTATTATGAGCTAGGAACCGCTATATGTAGCCCCTAGCACATCCTTTATTATGAGCTAGGAACCGCTATATGTAGCCCCTAGCACATCCTTTATTATGAGCTAGGAACCGCTATATGTAGCCCCTAGCACATCCTTTATTATGAGCTAGGAACCGCTATATGTAGCCCCTAGCACATCCTTTATTATGAGCTAGGAACCGCTATATGTAGCCCCTAGCACATCCTTTATTATGAGCTAGGAACCGCGGTGTAGCCCCTAGCACATCCTTTATTATGAGCTAGGAACCGCGGTGTAGCCCCTAGCACATCCTTTATTATGAGCTAGGAACCGCTATATGTAGCCCCTAGCACATCCTTTATTATGAGCTAGGAACCGCGGTGTAGCCCCTAGCACATCCTTTATTATGAGCTAGGAACCGCTATATGTAGCCCCTAGCACATCCTTTATTATGAGCTAGGAACCGCTATATGTAGCCCCTAGCACATCCTTTATTATGAGCTAGGAACCGCTATATGTAGCTCCTAGCACATCCTTTATTAGGAGCTAGGAGCCGCTATATGTAGCTCCTAGCACATCCTTTATTATGAGCTAGGAGCCGCTACATGTAGCCCCTAGCACATCCTTTATTAGGAGCTAGGAGCCGCTATATGTAGCCCCTAGCACATCCTTTATTATGAGCTAGGAACCGCTATATGTAGCCCCTAGCACATCCTTTATTATGAGCTAGGAACCGCGATGTAGCCCCTAGCACATCCTTTATTAGGAGCTAGGAACCGCTATATGTAGCCCCTAGCACATCCTTTATCAGGAGCTAGGAGCCGCTATATGTAGCACCTAGCACATCCTTTATTAAGAGCTAGGAGTCGCTGAAAGTAGCTCCTATTGCATCCATTGTTATGAACTAGTGGCTTCTAAATCTAGCTCCTAGCACATAAGTTATAATGAGCTAGGAGCTGCTACATGTAGCCCCTAGCACATCCTTTATTAGGAGCTAGGAGCTGCTACATGCTGCACATTCTATATCATTAACACAGACCTAAGGAATACCGTAAATAGTACTACAGTAAACATGGCTATAGTGTACAGTGGAGCGAGATTGTACTAGCATGCAACCGACCGCGATATATGAAGTGGCTGGGGAATAGTGCCAGCAGTACATGTTTAGGGTTACCACTAAAGGCTAAGTTATGGTTCCACGTCGACGCAACATAAGGACCACGCAGACGCTTAAACGCAGTCGTGAACCTTCGGTTTTAGTGAGCGGACCAATCACAGCCCTTGCACCTCGACGCAAGGTTACTATTTTTGGGAGGCGCACGTCAGGCCCTTGTGGTGGATGCAAGGAGGGTCCGCAAGGATGTAATGGGTCCGTAAACCCCCTTGTGTTGCGTCGACATGGAACCATAATTAGATCTTAAGGCTCCAAGGATGGAACCATGACCCACATCTGTCTCTCTCTCTCCGCCCAGTCTCCAGTCAGCCCGGGTCTGGAGGTAGGCCAGTCCTCTCCCAAACATCCCGCCACTTTGTTCACGGAGGAGAAAAAAGACTCCAACTTCCTGTTCCCTGTGACCTCCCATCAGAAGGGCCAATCGGATTACTTCCCCAGCCGCGAGCGCCGGTCCAGCTCCCAGTCGTACGTGGGCCGGCCCATCGAGCTAGACAAGCTGCTCATGTCAAAGGTCAAAGTGCCCCACAGCTTCCTGATCCACTCCTACACCCGGCCCACCGTGTGCCAGCACTGCAAGAAGCTGCTGAAGGGGCTCTTCAGACAGGGCCAGCAGTGTAAAGGTAACTATAGCAACTAGTAACTAAAGCAACTAACACTCTTCAGACAGGGCCAGCAGTGTAAAGGTAACTATTAGAGTAACTAGTAACTAAAGTAACTAGTAACTAAAGTAACCAACACTCTTCAGACAGGGCCAGCAGTGTAAAGGTAAATATAACTAGTTACTAAAGTAACCAAAGTTACTAAAGTAACTAGTACCCTTCAGACAGGGCCAGCCGTGTAAAGGTAACTATAACTAGAAACTAAAGTAACCAAAGAAACTAAAGTAACTAGTATCCTTCAGACAGGGCCAGCAATATAAAGGTAACTATTAGAGTAACTAGAAACTAGAGAAACTAGTAACTAAAGTAACTAACACTATTCCGATGGGGCCAGCAGTGTAAAGGTAACTATAACTAGTAACTAAAGTAACTAGAAACTAAAGTCACTAACACTCTTCAGACAGGGCCAGCAGTGTAACGGTAACTAGCAACTAAAGTTACTATTGCTCTTCAGACAGGGCCCGCAGTGTAAAGGTAACTAGTAACTAGATTAACTAGTAACTAAAGTAACTAATACTCTCCAGGGCTGGGTTGCACCAACTGGGCGTAAGCCTGGTCTTAACTACGCCTGGTCGTAACTTGGTGTTCTAAGTCCGACCTACCGTTACGCCGGTTGCACCAACTGGGCTTAGCGTTCTTTTCACTCAGACCAGGCGTAAATCCTATGCTTGATCCGGGGCAGGCGTAGAGTCGAAATTCCTGGCTGTTTCTATAGCGATTTCATCCAATCCATCCAGCGCAACCATGGCACGTGTAATACAGGGCCAGCAGTGGACATGTAACTCTAAAACTAACGTAACTCCTAACTAAAGTAAGTAACTAATCTTCACTAAGGTAAAGATAACTAGTTACTAGGGTAACTAGTAAATAAAGTAACTAGTTACTCTTCATACAGGGCCTGCAATGTAAAGATAACTAGTAGATAAATGATCAAGTAACTGAAGTAACTAGTTACTCTTCAGACAGGGCCTGCAGTATTGTTTTGTCAAGCTAATTAATAACTTGTTGCTTGGCAACGCTCCAGAGAATGTTGGGAATGTGGCACATACTTCTGTTACTGCTGGAAAAATATTAAAAATTGAACGTCAAAGTTTGCTTCAAGAAAGTGTCAATAAATGATTAAATCCAACGATTGTCTGTCTCACTCAGATTGTAAATTCAACTGCCACAAGAGATGTGCCCCAAAAGTACCCCACAACTGCCTCGGAGAGGTGACCAGGAACGGAGGCAAGCTGTCTGTCTGTCAGTTTGTCAGTCTGTTACTCACTATCTGTCTGTCTGTCTGTCTGTCTGTCTGTCTGTCTGTCTGTCAGTCTGTTACTCACTATCTGTCTGTCTGTCAGTCTGTTACTCACTATCTGTCTGTCTGTCTGTCTGTCTGTCTGTCTGTCTGTCTGTCTGTCTGTCAGTCTGTTACTCACTATCTGTCTATTTGTCTGTCTGTCTGCTTGTTTCTTACTCACTATCTGTACGTCTGTCTGTCTGTCTGTTTCTTACCAACTATCGCTCTGTCTGTCTGTCTGTCTGTCTGTCTGTCTGTCTGTCTGTCTGTCTGTCTGTCTGTCTGTCTGTCTGTCTGTCTGACCTGTCTGTCTGACCTGTTTTTGCGTTCTCCAGAGCTTCTCAGCCCGGGGGCGGAGTCAGACGTTGTCATGGAGGCGGGTTGCCTTGACGACCAGGATGGGGAGCGCGGGGGGAGCCCATTGGACGACATGGAGGATGCGATGACCTCAGAGGGGGCGGGGCTCCAGCTAGGGGTGGGGCCTGGTGACCTCTGCGACCTCCAGGACCCTGACCTGGAGGACTCCAATAGAGCCATCAGGTACACACACACACACACACACACACACACACACACACACACACACACACACACACACACACACACACACACACACACACACACACACACACACACACCGCTGTTGTTGTGGTCGTCTCTGCTGCCCTCCCTTCCCTGCTGAGTTTGGCATGTTGGTCCCGCCCCCTGCAGTCCGTCCACCAGTAACAACATTCCTCTGATGCGCGTCGTCCAATCAGTGAAGCACACCAAGAGGAAGAGCAGCAATGTGGTGAAGGAGGGGTGGATGGTCCACTACACCAGCAAGGATACCATGGTACCTGTCTACCTGCCTGTCTGTCTGTCTGGCTGTCTGTCTGTCTGTCTTTCTGTCTGTTTGTCTGTCTGTCTGTCTGCCTGTCCGTCTAACTGTCTGCGTGTCTGTCTGTCTGCTGTCTGTCTGTCTGCTGTCTGTCTGCCTGTCTGCGTGTCTGTCTGCGTGTCTGTCTGTCTGTCTGTCTGTCTGTCTGTCTGCTGTCTGTCTGCTGTCTGTCTGTCTGTCTGTCTGTCTGTCTGTCTGTCTGTCTGTCTGTCTGTCTGTCTGTCTGTCTGTCTTTCTGCTGTCTGTCTGCCTGTCTGTCTTGCTGTTGTCTGTGTGGATGTCTGTTGCAACTTCACATTAATGTTTACCTAAAACACGTTATTGATTGATTTCTTATTTCTCACCCTCCCCTCCTCCTCCTCCTCCTCCTCCTCCTCCTCTCCTCCTCTTCCTCCTCCTCTCCTCCTCCTCCTCCTCCTCCTCCTCCTCCTCCTCTTCCTCCTCCTCTCCTCCTCTTCCTCCTCCTCTCCTCCTCCTCCTCCTCTTCCTCCTCCTCTCCTCCCCTCCTCCTCTCCTCCTCCTCCTCCTCCTCCTCCTCCTCCTCCTCCCCTCCTCCTCTTCCTCCTCCTCCTCTCCTCCTCCTCCTCCTCCTCCTCTCCTCCTCTTCCTCCTCCTCTCCTCCTCCTCTCCTCCTCTTCCTCCTCCTCCTCCTCTCCTCCTCCTCTTCCTCCTCCTCTCCTCCCCTCCTCCTCTCCTCCTCCTCTCCTCCTCTCCTCTCCTCCTCCTCTCCTCTCCTCCTCCTCTCCTCCTCCTCCTCTTCCTCCTCCTCTCCTCCTCCTCTTCCTCCTCCTCTCCTCCTCCTCCTCTTCCTCCTCCTCTCCTCCTCCTCCTTATCCTCCTCCTCTCCTCTCCTACTCCTGCTCCTCCTCCTCATCTCTATTCTAGAGGAAGAGGCACTACTGGCGCCTGGACACTAAATGCATCACGTTGTTCCAGAACGATACAGGCAGTAAATACTACAAGGTCAGCCCTCCCACCTCCCAACAGTCATTCATTAAAAACAGGCAGACAGTATAACCTGTGAAGGGGCATTAAAAACAGGCAGACTTTAGAACCCTGTAAAGGGTCATTAAAAACAGGCAGACAGTATAAACCTGTAAAGGGACATTAAAAACAGGCAGACGGTATAACCTGTGAAGGTTCATTAAAACAGGCAGACAGTATAACCTGTGAAGGTTCATTAAAACAGGCAGACAGTATAACCTGTGAAGGTTCATTAAAACAGGCAGACAGTATAACCTGTGAAGGTTCATTAAAACAGGCAGACAGTATAACCTGTGAAGGTTCATTAAAACAGGCAGACAGTATAACCTGTGAAGGTTCATTAAAACAGGCAGACAGTATAACCTGTGAAGGTTCATTAAAACAGGCAGACAGTATAACCTGTGAAGGTTCATTAAAACAGGCAGACAGTATAACCTGTGAAGGTTCATTAAAACAGGCAGACAGTATAACCTGGGAGGGAATGTTTAAACTTGTCCTACTTGGCGAGGACAGGTGAGATAATCAATTCACTGTTTATTAGTTCTCAACACTTCATCTCTGTCCGAGGGACACTTCAACAGCTCCCAGGATGCGGTCCAACCGTCTCTGGCAGGGAGCTCGCTCTCCTCTGAGCGTGTTTCAAAGAGGCTCCATCTCAGATGATCCTTTTGGCTCGGGCTATTTCCGTCAGTCTGAGCTGGCCTCCCCAGTGTGGTGCTCTGACCGGCCCCCTCTCCCCTCCCCTCCTCTCCGCCTCTACAGGAGATCCCTCTGTCTGAGATCCTGTCCCTGCAGCCCGCCCAGACGCTCTGTCTGCTGCAGGACGGCTCCAACCCCCACTGCTTCGAGATCGCCACCGCGGCGTTGGTGTACTACGTGGGGGAGACAGGCCCGCGCAGCGATGGGGCCGGGGGCGACGTCCTCGTGAGCGCTCCACACCCAACTCTAGCCAGAGCCCTAGAGAGAACTGTAGCTCGAACTCTAGCTGGAACCCCAGCTAGAACCCTGGCTAGAACTCTAGTTTGAACTCTAGTATAGAACTCTGGCTAGAACTCTAGTTAGAACTCTGGCTCGAACTCTAGATAAACCTCTAGCTAGAACTCTAGCTCGAACTCTAGTTAGAACTCAAGTTAGAACTCTGCCTAGAACTCTAGTTAGAACTATAGTTAGTACTCTGGCTAGAACTCTAGTTAGAACTCTGGCTAGAACTCTAGATAGACCTCTAGCTAGAACTCTAGCTAGAACTCTAGTTAGAACCCTAGCTAGAACTCTAGTTAGAACTCTAGTTAGAACTCTAGTTAGAACTCTAGTAAGAACTCTGGCTAGAACTCTAGATAGACCTCTAGCTAGAACTCTAGCTAGAACTCTAGTTAGAACCCTAGCTAGAACTCTAGTTAGAACTCTAGTTAGAACTCTGGCTAGAACTCTAGTTAGAACTACAGTTAGAACTCTAGTTAGAACTCTGGCTAGAACTCTAGTTAGAACTATAGTTAGTACTCTGGCTAGAACTCTACTTACAACTCTAGATAGAACCCTAGCTAGAACTCTAGTTTGCCCTCTAGTTAGAACTCCTGAGTGAGCTCTCATTAGTACTCTAGATAGAACTCTTGAATGAGCTTGAGTTAGAAATCTAGATAGAACTCTAGCTGGAACTCTAGTTTGAACTCTAGTATAGAACTCTGGCTAGAACTCTAGTTAGAACTCTGGCTCGAACTCTAGATAAACCTCTAGCTAGAACTCTAGCTCGAACTCTAGTTAGAACTCAAGTTAGAACTCTGCCTAGAACTCTAGTTAGAACTATAGTTAGTACTCTGGCTAGAACTCTAGTTAGAACTCTGGCTAGAACTCTGGATAGACCTCTAGCTAGAACTCTAGCTAGAACTCTAGTTAGAACCCTAGCTAGAACTCTAGTTAGAACTCTAGTTAGAACCCTAGCTAGAACTCTAGATAGACCTCTAGCTAGAACTCTAGCTAGAACTCTAGTTAGAACCCTAGCTAGAACTCTAGTTAGAACTCTAGTTAGAACTCTGGCTAGAACTCTAGTTAGAACTATAGTTAGAACTCTAGTTAGAACTCTGGCTAGAACTCTAGTTAGAACTCTAGTTAGAACTCTGGCTAGAACTCTAGTTAGAACTATAGTTAGAACTCTAGTTAGAACTCTGGCTAGAACTCTAGATAGACCTCTAGCTAGAACTCTAGCTAGAACTCTAGTTAGAACCCTAGCTAGAACTCTAGATAGACCTCTAGCTAGAACTCTAGCTAGAACTCTAGTTAGAACCCTAGCTAGAACTCTAGTTAGAACTCTAGTTAGAACTCTGGCTAGAACTCTAGTTAGAACTGTAGTTAGAACTCTGGCTAGAACTCTAGTTAGAACTCTAGTTAGTACTCTGGCTAGAACTCTACTTACAACTCTAGATAGAACCCTAGCTAGAACTCTAGTTTGCCCTCTAGTTAGAACTCCTGAGTGAGCTCTCATTAGTACTCTAGATAGAACTCTTGAATGAGCTTGAGTTAGAAATCTAGATAGAACTCTAGTTTGAACTCTAGTATAGAACTATTGACTAGTGACTACTTATTTTGAGAAGTCTCTGGTTAGAACTCTAGTTAGACTAGTTACATACCAATTATAGAGCTCTAGTTTGAACTTCAGTTAGAGCCTTATTCTAGTATACTAGTCTATGACATAGGCCATGCTTAGTTAGAATACATGATACACAAGCCTAGATCAGCTGGCTGCTGATGGACTGAAGGCTGCTGACGTGTGGTCTCCTAGGTAACGGGAGGAGGCGGGGAGGTCTCCAGGATGTGGGAGATGGCCATCCAGCACGGCCTCATGCCCGCCATCTCTAAAGGAGTCTCCCAGGGCCACAGTACGTACCAGTACTACCAATACACAGTACTAATACACACAGTACGTACCAGTACTACCAATACACAGTACTAATACACACAGTACGTACCAGTACTACCAATACACAGTACTAATACACACAGTACGTACCAGTACTACCAATACACAGTACTAATACACACAGTATGTACCAGTACTACCAATACACAGTACTAATACACACAGTACGTACCAGTACTACCAATACACAGTACTAATACACACAGTACGTACCAGTACTACCAGTACACAGTACTAATACACACAGTACGTACCAGTACTACCAATACACAGTACTAATACACACAGTACGTACGAGTACTACCAATACACAGTACTAATACACACAGTACGTACCAGTACTACCAATACACAGTACTAATACACACAGTACGTACCAGTACTACCAATACACAGTACTAATACACACAGTACGTACGAGTACTACCAATACACAGTACTAATACACACAGTACGTACCAGTACTACCAATACACAGTACTAATACACACAGTACGTACCAGTACTACCAATACACAGTACTAATACACACAGTACGTACCAGTACTACCAATACACAGTACTAATACACACAGTACGTACGAGTACTACCAATACACAGTACTAATACACACAGTACGTACCAGTACTACCAATACACAGTACTAATACACACAGTACGTACCAGTACTACCAATACACAGTACTAATACACACAGTACGTACCAGTACTACCAATACACAGTACTAATACACACAGTACGTACCAGTACTACCAATACATAGTAGTAATACACACAGTACGTACCAGTACTACCAATACATAGTACTTATACACACATTATGTACCAGAACTACCGTTTCATAGTACTAATACACACAGATACAGTACGTACCAGTACTGTGAATACAGTACTGGTACGTAATGTCATAATGTAGTACAGATGTTGTGTTTTTTTCTCTGCAGAGGAAGTTTCTGTCAGCATATCCGTATCCAACCATCAAGTTCAGGAGAATGTGGTGAGAACATAAACATTATCTATACACAATATATACATTAAATACACATCATAAATATATCATATATACACAACATATACATTATTTATACAAAATATATAGATTATATATACATATACATAATATATGCACAACATATATATTATACTGTATATACACAAAATATACATAATATATACACAACATATACATATCATATACACAACATATATAATATATATACATCATATATATAATATATATACATCATAAATATACAAAACATACATTATGTATGCATCATATAGATATGTTGTCTATATATAATACTACACAATATATACATTCTAAAACTACTTTACAAATGCATTACGTACATATAATGCTATGATATACATAATATATATACTGAATACAAACATAATATTGATACACTAAATGCGCAGGGCTGTATGCTAACTTTATTAGCTGGTAGCGGTGGTGAGCTAAAGGTTCAGTACAGTCAGATAGAACTAAACAATTCACTGTTTATTAGTTCTCAACATTTCGAATGCCGCTACGCACACAGGGGTCCTGTGAGATGTGAAGCGTTGTCATAGCTGGAGGGGCAGCAAAAGGCAGTTCCGGAGGCAGAAAAGAGCGTCATGGAAGCACTGCTAGGGCAGTGCTTCTGTATGTAAGGTGTGTGTGTGTGTGTGTGTGTGTGTGTGTGTGTGTGTGTGTGTGTGTGTGTGTGTGTGTGTGTGTGTGTGTGTCTGTGTGTGTGTGTGTGTGTGTGTGTGTGTGTGTGTGTGTGTGTGTGTGTGAAAACTCTATAAACATATTTTGGGCGTGTTCACACACACGGCGGGCTGCATGCATAAACACACACGCTAATTATTCAACGTGTTCGCTGCTCGCAACACGGCGACACCTGTCACCACGGCGACGGGGGAAAGGTGACACCTCGGAGCGCTGAACTCTACACACGCGCACACACGCACGCACGCACACACACACAGACACACACACAGACACACATGCACACACACACACACACACACACACACACACACACACACACACACACACACACACGCGCGCGCGCCTCTCCGAGCAGAGCAGAGGTGAGCGCTCCGTCACCTCCGACGGAGATAACTGTGATTAGCCCGCTCCTCCTGGCCGGGCCGTTGTCATGGTTACCGCAGTAATTATGCCGCGCTGTGGAGCGTGCGCCGGGGAGCGTGCACGGGAAGCGTGCACGGCAGTGTGTAATACAGTACCTGGCTCAGCGTCAGGTGTGATATCAGCCCGTCAGCCCGCAACGAGGGGAGAGGGACGCACACACACCACAGAGGAGAGGTTTAGCAGGGGGGCGGGGGGGAGGGAGGGAGGGGGAGGGGGAGGGAGAGGGGAGGGATGAGGGAGAGGAGGGAGAGGGGTGAGGGAGGGGAGGGAGAGGGGTGAGGGAGGGTAGCGGAGTCACAATTGGTCCTCTTCTCCTCTCCATCGCGACATGTGATGATGTGATGATGAGATGAGAGGATGAGCTGTGATGATGAGATGATGAGATGATGAGATGATGTGATGATGAGATGATGAGATGTCATGATGAGAGGATGTGATGATGAGAGGATGAGATGTGATGATGAGATGATGTGATGAAGAGATGATGAGATGATGAGATGATGAGATGTGATGATGAGAGGATGAGATGATGGGATGTGATGATGAGATGTGATGATGAGATGAGATGTGATGATGAGATGATGGATGTGATGAGATGATGATATGATGAGAGGATGAGATGTGATGTTGAGATGATGAGATGATGAGATGTGATGATGAGATGATGGGATGTGATGATGAGATGAGATGTGATGATGAGATGAGATGTGATGATGAGATGATGAGATGATGAGAGGATGTGATGATGAGATGATGAGATGATGGGATGTGATGATGAGATGAGATGTGATGATGAGATGATGGGATGTGATGAGATGTGATGATGAAATGTGATGATGAGAGGATGAGATGTGATGATGAGATGATGGGATGTGATGAGAGGATGAGATGTGATGATGAGATGTGTAGATTGTTGTATCTGCACTGCATTGATGAGCTTTGATTGGCCCAATGAGCTCCGTAGTCCCGTGAGCATGAGACCCCGGTTGATTGGTTGGCTAGCGATAACAAAGCCTCCGTCTGAGCTATTCTACAAGATGTGACCGGTGAGGGGATATATCATTAACCAACAGATCACCAGGATCAGAGTAGAATATTGGTCAGGCAGTGATGATCCTATGTGAATCAGGGCTCATGAAACATGAGCAGCCAAACCATGAAATAATGTGTGTGTGTGTGTGTGTGTGTGTGTGTGTGTGTGTGTGTGTGTGTGTGTGTGTGTGTGTGCCTGCGTGCTTGTGTGTGTGTGTGTGTGTGTGTGTGTGTGTGTGTGTGTGTGTGTGTGTGTGTGTGTGTGTGTGTGTGTGTGTGTGTGTGTGTGTGTGTGTGTGTGCGTGCGTGCGTGCGTGCGTGCGTGCGTGCGTGCGTGCGTGCGTGCGTGCGTGCGCGCGTGCGCGCGTGTGTGTGTGCGTCTGCAGGACATCAGCTCTGTGTACCAGATCTTCCCAGATGAGGTTCTGGGCTCCGGTCAGTTTGGGATCGTGTACGGAGGTAGGACACGTTAGACATGTACATCTAACATCACATTGTCATCAATATCTCATAATGTCAGACATGTATACATTTATACACAACGATATCTGCAGGGAAACACAGGAAGTCCGGTCGAGATGTGGCCATCAAGATCATCGATAAACTGCGATTCCCGACCAAACAGGAGAGCCAGCTCAGGAACGAGGTCGCCATTCTACAGGTGTGTGTGTGTGTGTGTGTGTGTGTGTGTGTGTGTGTGTGTGTGTGTGTGTGTGTGTGTGTGTGTGTGTGTGTGTGTGTGTGTGTGTGTGTGTGTGTGTGTGTGTGTGTGTGTGTGTGTGTGTGTGTGTCTTTGTGACCTTGGAGGGCCGCACTGTTGCAGCGTTGCTACGGCGATGAGGCAGACATACTATAGTGAGCCCATATAATGACCTCATTACCATGGCAACACGGTAGGGGTGTGACGGACTACACTACTGCTCACTCTGCTGTAGAACTCCTCCATATTCCCAGGAACTCACTACAGGTTCTGATCTCCAGGTTCTGATCTCCAGGTTCTGATCTCCAGGTTCTGATCTCCAGGTTCTGATCTCCAGGTTCTGATCTCCAGGTTCTGATCTCCAGGTTCTGATCTCCAGGTTCTGGTCTCCAGGTTCTGGTCTCCAGGTTCTGATCTCCAGGTTCTGATCTCCAGGTTCTGATCTCCAGGTTCTGATCTCCAGGTTCTGATCTCCAGGTTCTGATCTACAGGTTCTGATCTACAGGTTCTGGTCTCCAGGTTCTGATCTACAGGTTCTGATCTCCAGGTTCTGATCTACAGGTTCTGATCCTGAATCTTCAGATTCTGAACTTCACGTTCACATCTCCAGATTCTGATCTCCAGATTCTGATCTACAGATTCTGATCTCCAGATTCTGAACTTCAGATTCTGATCTCCAGATTCTGATCTCCAGATTCTGATCTCCAGATTCTGATCTCCAGATTCTGAACTTCAGATTCTGATCTCCAGATTCTGATCTCCAGATTCTGATCTCCAGATTGTGGTTCAGTGCAGACTTGTCTTCTCCTGGCTATAGTTCGATTTTAAAAGGGAGGAGCCGGGGAACCAGAAGATTTTGTGAGAATGATGATATCACTATGGTAATAGTGATGATGATGATGATGATGATATCACATTGGTGATATTGATGATGATGATGATGATGATGATTATGATAGTCATCACTATGGTGTTAGTAATGATGATGATGATGATGATTATGATAGTGATATCACACTGGTGATAGTGATGATGATGATGATGCTGATGATGATGATGATGATGATGATGATGATGATGGTGATTATGATAGTGATATCACTATGGCGATAGTGATGATGATGATGATTATGATAGTGATATCACTATGGTGATAGTAATGATGGTGATGATAATGATATCACTCTGGTGATTGTGATGATGATGATGATGAGGAAGCTGATGATGATAGTGATATCACTATGGTGATAGTGATGATGATGATGATGATGATGATGATGATGAAGCTGATGATGATGATGGTGATGATAGTGATATCACCATGGTGATAGTGCTGTGATGCTGACGGTGGTGTGTGTGTAGAACCTGCACCATGCGGGCGTGGTGGACCTGGACTGTATGTTCGAGACCCCGGAGCGGGTGTTCGTGGTGATGGAGAAGCTCCACGGAGACATGCTGGAGATGATCCTGTCCAGCGAGAAGGGCCGCCTGCCAGAGAGGCTCACCAAGTTCCTCATCACGCAGGTACACACACGCACAGGCTCACACACACGCACGTGCACACACACACCACTGACACACACATAGGCTCACACACACATGCACGCACACACGCACACGAAACCAGACAGACAGACACAAAGAATAGAACAACTCCATACTCATACTATGTAGTACATCATCGCTCTTTCTTCATAATGTGTGCGTGTGTGTCTGTGCGTGTGCGCGTGTGCATGTTTGTGCGGGCGTGTGTGTGCGTGCGCATGCGTGCGTGTGTGTGTGTGTGTGTGTGCGTGTG
>NC_082386.1:20645747-20673247 GCF_031168955.1 Gadus macrocephalus | reverse complement strand
TGTGTGTGTGTGTGTGTGTGTGTGTGTGTGTGTGTGTGTGTGTGTGTGTGTGTGTGTGTGTGTGTCGTGTGTTGTTTGTGTGTGTGCGTGTGTGTGTATCTAGGTAGTTATAATATTTTCGTTGCTTTCATTTTAGTTTGTCGTATTGTCTTGTTCTTTACATTCTAAAAGTTCATAATGTGTTTAACTTACAGTTCATCTCTTCCTTCCAGAGGGGGGGGGCGGTTAGTGTATAAGCGGGTTCGAGCTGGAGCCCTGGTTCTGGTGAGTGAAATAGTCTGAGAGTCCCCCGGAAAGACCCCCGGACAGACCACCGGACAGGCCCCCGGACAGACCCGAGGACAGACCCGAGGAGAAGGCGGGGAGCGAGGGCCGCACTAGAGAGTCACAGGACAGCGAGGAGGCGGAGGGCGCCTGCGGGGAATTGGACGCCGAAGCCCGGGCGCTCTGCATGGAGCTCCCACCCTGTGCCGAGGTCATGGACGGGTGGTGGGGGACGTGGGGGAAGAAGTAGCTCGTCTGACCGGATAGCAGGTTGACCGAACACGGGTTTAAGGAATACGTTGTTCCCGAACAAGGCACGGAAAGGCCGCATGGCACGGCGGAGGCCGCTAGAGCCGCGGCCGTGAGGTGATGCGTCGCGTACGGTATGTCTCCGCTGACGAGGCGGTCCACGCTGAGGCCGCCTGCGGAGCCGGCGGAGGGGAAGGGGTGGCTGTTGGCGAGGCTGTTCTGGGCCAGCATTGTGCTGTAGGACATGGGGTGGCTGGGATAGCCAGGGGACCCACCGTTGTAGCTCAGGGCGCTCGTGGCGCGGGGGTGGTGCAAGGAGAGGAACGGGGACATGGGCCAGTACAGAGACCCGGCCCGGTCCATGAACGTCAGCCCCGAGGTGAGCCGCGCGCCCCGCTTGAAGGCCAGTTTGGCCCGCGAGGTGGTGGACCTCCGCCGCAGCTTACCGGTCGTCCCGCCGATGAAAACGTCATCGCTGCTGGGGTCCAGCATCCAGTAGTTCCCCTTACCCGGGTCGTCGTAGTGTCGCGGGACTTTGACGAAACATTTATTCAGGCTGAGGTTGTGGCGAATGGAGTTCTGCCAGCCCTGCTTGTTCTCGCGGTAGTACGGGAAGTTCTTCATGATGAACTCGTAAATGCCGTTCAGCGTGAGCCGCTTCTCGGGGCTCTGGCGGATCGCCATCATGATGAGCGCGTTGTAGCTGAACGGGGGCTTCTCGTACTTGCCGCTCTTCTTGTCGCCGTCCTTCCCGCCGGTGGTGGTTCCGTCAGCGTCCTTCTTCTCGTCCGGTTTCTCCTTGTCCTCCGGCTCCGCGGTGGAGCTGTCACTCTTCGTGGTACAAACGGTAGGCTCCGGTTTGCTGTCCGGCTGCACGGCGGGCAGAGACGCCTTCTCGTCGGCGTCGTCCGAGCCGGCTGCCCGGTGGCTGTGGTGGTGCTGGTGGTGCTGGTGGTGCGGGTGGTGCTGGTGCTGGTGGTGCTGCTGGCTGTTGTTGTCGTTCTGCACGGCCTCCGGCACCAGACTGTTGATACTAAACGACGATTTGGGGATCATTTTGACTTCTTTCCGCTCGCCCATGTCCAGCATCACCTCGCCCGGGAACGGCAGCAGCGTAGCGACGGAGGAACTCAGTTGGGTTTCAAACTCGGAGCCTCTGCCTGCAGACAGCACGCGCAGCCCGAGCACCTATCTCATGTTCCGTTTGGTAAAGAGGAAACACACACACGCGCGCATATACACACACACACACACACATACACACATACATACACACACACACACGCATACACATCAATAGGAGACAGATAACTACAATTAATTACGGAGCCGCAGCCACTAAGCAACTAGAAAAAGTGGCTGAACCTTTACGGTCCGCAGCACGAGGATCAGGGCGTCCGCTCTGCGCTCAGCCAATCATGACGCGCTGCTCCGCGGTTGCCCTCGCGCGCAGGGATACACACATCCAGCGATGTACAACTCTCCCTCTCCATCAACACCAGAATACCTCCCCCTGCTCCCCCTCCTTGTCTCTCCCCCCTCCCCCCCCCCCCCCCCTCTCTCTCTCTCTCTCTCTCTCTCTCTCTCTCTCTCTCTCTCTCTCTCTCTCTCTCTCTCTCTCTCTCTCCCGGAGCAGGAAAACAGATGACACGCGCACGCGTCTCATATTTACAGAGTTCTGATTCCACATTTCAGACTCTGTTTACATCCCAGCTGAGTGGAGATAAACACGCGAGACAAACAGACCGCCACCGCAGCGCCGCGCGGGCCGCGCCTCCCGCTTCATCTCCGCGTGCGTACATTCTGCGTTAAAAAATCACTTTTGCACGAATTACTTTCATTCTACGATTGTAGAAAGACTTCATTGGACGGGGTTTCAAAATTCACCTCAAAACTTGAGATTAACTGTGTGTGTGTGTGTGTGTGTGTGTGTGTGTGTGTGTGTGTGTGTGTGTGTGTGTGTGTGTGTGTGTGTGTGTGTGTGTGTGTGTGTGTGTGTGTGTGTGTGTGTGTGTGTGTGTGTGTGTGTGTGTGTCCGCAAACAGCCGCTTATATTATCATCTTTTCAACTCAATACCTTATCGGTATTATTATTATAAATAACATAATGCACATGAAGCAAAAAAAAGCAGCAACAATAAAACGAATAGGTCTTCTAATTGTATTGCAACGGAAAGTGTAATGAATTATTAATATATTATGGACAGACACAGCGATGCTTATGGAAATATATACAGCATATAATATATAAATATATTGTTAAAACATTCGCTATCTCCCGCGGCAAGACGCCTGCTCTTCGGCGAGAAGCACATATATATATACATTTGTGTGTGTGTGTGTGTGTGTGTGTGTGTGTGTGTGTGTGTGTGTGTGTGTGTGTGTGTGTGTGTGTGTGTGTGTGTGTGTGTGTGTGTGTGTGTGTGTGTGTGTGTGTGTGTGTGTGTGTGTGTGTGTGTGCGTGTGTCATTGCCATGCGCGGTCACCGTGGCCAGGTAAATCTCCTCCGGTCACAACACGCCTCGAGGCACCGTAAACATCTACGGTACCGGAGGGCCGTTCTATCTTAGACACCGCTGCGTAAATAACCTCAGAGTACAGTATTATAGTAATACATATACATAGTGTAAACATATAGTATCAATATATTATATATATTAATATAAAGGATATACACATATACAGAGAGCATATATATATATATATATATATATATATATATATATATATATATATATATATATATATATATATATATATGATATAGCATATATACATAGTAGGCCTATATATATATAGTATAGTATAGACTATCGTATAGTCGGCCTAGTAATAATAATAATAAACTTTATTTGTATAGCACCTTTCATACACAGAATGCAGCTCAAAGTGCTTATGGTAGTATAGTATAGTGTATAGTATATTTATAGTATATATTTATAAACTATGGTATATCGTTTATGTAGCCTATATAAAGTAGGCTATAGTATACAGGCTAGTATATAGTATGTATATATAGGCCTATATATAGGCCTACTATAATCTATATAATAAATACTATATGCTATATTATATAGTGAATATATAGTGTATACTAAACTATATATATTCTGGATTAAAGTACATCCACTATAAAGCCTATATTAGCAACACTCACAATGTTTGAGCTGCGTCAGAATAAGTCGTAAATGAATGAATGAATGTGGTTGTTACTCCACAGTCTGCTCTCTCTAATGAAACGTGAACGTGATCTTGTTTGTGTTGTTGTTGTCCTCTTGTTGTTTTTATGTTGAGGAAAATCCTTCCGCCTGTTTGATGCGAGACGAAACGCGCCCACACCGCGACACGGACATCCGCCGCGCGCCGCCACGCACGCGCACAGAGCGAGAGAGAGAGAGAGAGGGAGAGAGAGAGAGAGAGAGAGAGAGAGAGAGAGAGAGAGAGAGAGAGAGAGAGAGAGAGAGAGAGAGAGAGAGAGGGGAGGAAGATGAGGAAGAGGAAGAGGGTTTCTATGAGTCTTTGTTGGACAGTTCCCGTGCGCGGCGGGGGGTCGCGGTAACGGATCTTCCCGTTAAACCGACGGAACGTTATTTTTATTCCCTCTCCTTCAGCATGTAACCCAGCCGGTAACATTTCGTTCTTTTATTTGCATCTCATCGTAGTTGTTTAAATATATTTGATCTGAACAAGAAGGAGTTTGTCTGACATGCTGCAGACTCATAAAGATCATCACCATTATTATTCTGATATTAGACCCTATAAATTAGAATTAGAGAGAATTTAGTAGACAACTCAACCTTATGAAGTTTATATAAAAGGCCTTTTTAAATGTGAATATAAAAAAATAAAAAAAGCTTTTCAATTTGTTTTAAATAAGTATCAACATGTAAATACCTATGAACGTTTCTCTAAATGATTCTCTATCTGATCTCGTCGATGGTTTTAATACCTGTTCAATACAAATGTATCAAGGGTCCGAGGCCCTCCTCGTTACTGGGGTTCCGAGTGGTTCTGCAGGGTTTGGAACCCAGGGAGAGACAGCGGGGAGCGAAGCCGTCAGCGGAGCGTCGTTCCGGCTCAGGCCGGCCGACAGCGCCTCAGGCCGGGAAGAGGCTCACGACCACACCGGCCAAACACGGCTTCCTAGCGTGGCATAGAATCATTACATTTTAATTCAAGTTCACTATTATATCATTACAGGCCTATTCGGATATTATAATATCAGCTTATGTATGTATGTACAATTAAATAAATAAATATAAATATATATATAGATATATAGGCTATGTATACATTTATAGCAGCAGATTTGTGAGTGACAGTGGACGGAGGGGGGTCGGTACCAAATCAAACACTTTCAGGTTATTCTTGAGAGAAATGAACACACGAGGGGACAGACACATTTGACGAGAAAAGATAATCCTCAGTGACTACAGAAATATCAATCGTAAAAATAGCACCCTACAAATGCACCCTACATTACAACAAAGGTACTCATATGGTAACCTTAATCACCCTACGTAACCCTACATACTCACCCTACATAACTCCAAACCTTCTCACCATAGCCCTACATTACCCTACGCACCCATAACCATAACATTACTAACCCTACAAACATTACCACATAAACTTTAACCCTGTAACTCTTCCTCACAGTATATAACATTATATTATATTATATGGAGTAACTCTTTATCACAGTAGGTAGGCTATATTACATTATTCTACTACATTCTATTACATTATATTACGTAAAGGAGTTGCTCTTTATCACAGTATATTACATTATCTTACTACATTAGATTAAAGGAGTTACTCACTATCACAGTACATCACATAATATTAAAGGAGTTACTCTATATCCTAGTATACTACATTATTGTACTACATTATATTAAAGGAGTTACCCTCTATCACTATAGGCCTATATTACATTATTCTACACTAAATATACTATAGGCTATTCTTCTATATTAAAGGAGCCATTCTCCGTGTCAGCAGGGGGGCTGATGTGAACCACTCAAGTTCTGGTTGGTTCTGTTTGAATACAGCGAAGCTGCGTGGAAACAACCTTCTTATTATCCAGTAAGGGCTCGGCTCGGCTCGGATTGGCTCGGATTGGCTCGGCCCGCGAAGCGAAGCGACGCCGCTGGAAGCTGGACGCGAGAGACGAGAGCTGGGTCTTCAAGGAGTCTCGTGATACTTCCAAATCAGCCGGCATTCAACAGCCAATTACGGCTGCAAACAAATACTTTCTCCTCACTACTGTTTGTTTTGCTCCGCCGAGTGATGGACTGTGGGAGACGGCAGAACATCAACAACAACAACACCAGTTGGCAGATAAATAGATAAATATACATGCAGCGTAGGCCTCTTTGCTTTTTAAATAGCTGGGTAGAATTCTCGATAATGTTATCAAGTAGGCCGTTTATGTATTGGGTTTAACTAGTGATTGGCCGAAATCGTTGAACTGGTTGGTGTTCTTAAACGGCATTAAATAGATGATGTCATTATTTCTACAATTATTGATATTATTATTATTATCATCACTATTATTGGTGGTAACAATACTATTAATACCTGAAATTATGTGGAATTCAACTCGCCAATCCAGAAGCAGGCGTGATTATATCACAATGAATATAGTAGGCCTAATACGCCTCTTGTAACACGAGTTTGTGTATTTGTATTCAGTAGGACTGCTCAGTATTGGGTCTGACCGTAGGCCTCAGTTTAGTCTAGAGGATATTCTACAACCAGGTCATGAACCAGGAGAATCTAAACCAGGTCATGAACCAGGTCTACCACAAAGAGGAGAGTCTATAAAACCAGTTCATGAAACAGGTCTACCAGGAGAGTCAAGAACCGGGTCATGAACCAGTTCTAGAAGAGAGTCTAAACCAGGTCCTGAACCAGGTGTACCGTAGGCCTATACAGTCTAAAACCAGTTCATGAACCAGGTCTAGGGTTGAGTCTAAACCAGGTCCTGAACCAGGTCTCCAACACACGTCAGGGATCTGTTTGCATCTCTGTATCTGCATCCTACTGTGCGGCCGAGACATGTTTAACATGCTGACCCCGTGTTAGTTAAGCCTGACACCAGTACTGTAGGTCTCAGTAGTGTAGGCCTACACGGGGGTAAGAGGAATAATGTCGCCTCTGCCTCTACGTTATCACGGGGAGGAGTCGCGCGGTCATATTCCCGTGTGGATGTAAACCTTCTCGTATCGGATGCTCTCTCGTTGATGGTGAACAACACGTGGCCGTTTGGACAGCGTTCACTGACGGGAAACCGCGGACCCCACTGGCCGGGACACGCGGGGACCCTCCCGGCCGGAGCCTGACGCGCGGGCGGTGGATACCGGGCTGCTTTGTCCATTATGCAGGTGACCAGTCGACTGGACGGTAAACATCCTCCCCGCCAGCGCTGGAGGCTGCGGGGCGACCCGGAGATCCCTGCAGGGGCCGGGCCGCTGGCCGACGGGCAGGTAATCCGTGACCTGTCTCCCTGCTGCTCATAGGGTGCGCAGACACGATGAACTCGACACCGAACCGCCGACCATCCCGTGATATAGGCCCCCGGCGCCCCGCGGGGAGAGACCGGTTACCGAATCTACTCTCCGGTCTCCCGGGGAGCAGACGGAGGAGCGCGTGAGGAGAATCATAAGAACGGAATAAAAGCCGAGACTGGGCGACTAGACACATCGAATATTATGATCAACACGTAGAACATTATGATAAACACAGAACATTATGATAAACACATAGAACCTTATGATAAACAGAACCTTATGATCAACAGGTAGAACCATATGATAAACATACATTAGGATCAACACATAGAACATTATGATAAACAAATATAACCTTACTATAAACATGGACCATTATGATCGACACTTGACATTAGGATAAACATTATGATCAACACATAGAACATTATCACATAGAACATTATGATAAACATATGATCAACACATAGAACATAATGATAAACATTATGACAAACACATAGAACATTATGATAAACACAGAACATTATGATGAACACATACAACATTCTGATTCCTTTTTAACAGGTACTCTGTTTCTGCACTGCATGCAGTCATCGATGAGCCATATAAGGGCCGTTCCGGCAGGCCGCTTATGGCATAGCGGCGTGTTAAAGGCCTCTTATGACTGGAAGGGTTCGTCCTCCAGGCAGACCTAGCAGATAACGATCTATTTAGCGGTCAGGAGGGGAGAAAACATTGAGGATGATTAATAACGTATTAATATTTTATTGACCGCTTGAAACGCAACCGTGACGTCATCCCTCCCTCAACGCAGTCCGATTCAAAGGTCTTCTGGGCGCGAACATATGTGTGGAGATGCTTCCAGATAAGCGCGCGTTATCCACAACTAATTACTACGCAGAGGTCTCATCCATGCTCTTAATTTATTCATTTCCTTTTATATTTAGCTCGTTACTCTGTTGGGCCGCGGGGACGCGCCTCCAAAAGGCCCGTAGTGCACGGAGACGGACCGGAGGGGCTTGTATTGGCCCTTGGGCTTATGAAGAAAATCATTAGCCGTATTGGCGGCGCTATTACGCGCAGGGGTTAATGGTTCAATCCATGTTAAGTGCTGGCGGTGAACTTGTGAACTGGACAAGCTGCGCCTCGGAGCGACGCACCGCGGCGGATCCTCGACACGCATCGCTTGGCCTCTAGCGACACCGCGCGGCTGGGCCGCGCACCGCTCCTGACAGCTGCGCGTCCACGGTTCTGCAGGCAGGAGACCCGGGAGAGAAAGATGGAGGGGTTTGATCGCAGAATGTTTCCGCTGTCGGAGCAGTCAGAGTGTTGTGATTCCGTGTGAAGACAGATGGCTGAGATTTAAATTTCGGAGTCACATGGTAGATGACGGTATTCAAACTGCAGCACAAGTGATTTTGTAATGAAGGCCTAATGGAGTGGGACGCGTTGTACACTATGGGTTTAGACCAGTACACTAGACCATTATACAGTGGGTTAAAACCATACAGTGGGTTTAGACCAGTACACTATGGGATTAGACCAGTACACTATGGGTTCAGAGCAGTACACTATGGGTTTAGACCAGTATGTGCTTTGGGACCAGTACACTATGGGTTCAGACCAGTATGCAGTGGGATTAGACCAGTATGTAGTGGGATCAGACCAGTATGCAGTGGGGTCAGACCAGTATGTGATGGGATCAGACCAGTATGCAGTGGTATCAGACCAGTGGTGGGGACCCCCCAGGGAGGGGGTCTCTGTTGGCTCATTAAGCCGTCGGTCTCTCCCGGTCTCCCAGGGGTCCTGACTAAATGTTTCAGGTGATTGTTGGATTATAATAATAACTCCTGGTGTGAGATCCTGGATTGAGTCAACACACTGCTTCTCATTCTCTCTTCTGAGGGGGGGGGGGGGGGGGGGGGGGGACACACAACGTTGTAACACAACGACACAACATAACACAACAACACAACATACAGTGGCACAACACAATAACCAACAATACAATCTAACACAACTACACTACACAAAATAACGTATACCACTTCCTTACGGGTTGGAGTAACACGCTGAGCCACCCGCGTGGATAGGGGACCACCTAGAGGTCTGCTGGGGTAGTACACCCCCACCCCACACACACACACACACACACACACACACACACACACACACACACACACACACACACGACACACACTTACACACACACAGACACACACACACGACTCACACACACATACACACACAAACACAGACACACACACACCCACACACACAGACACACGTACACACACACACACACACACACGACTCACACACACACATACACACACACACACGCATGACACACACATACACACACACACAGACACACACATACACAAACACACACACACTCACACACACACACACACACACACAGACACACACACAGAGACACACACACACACACATGACACACACATACAAACACACACAGACACACACATACACAAACACGCACACACAGACACACACACACACACACACAGAGACACACACACATGACACACACATACACACACACAGACACACACATGCACACACACGCACACACAGACACACACACACACAGACACATGCACACACAGGCACACACACACACAGACATACGAATGACACACAAACATCCAGACACCAACGCGGACACATATACATAGACAAACGTACACACACAAACTAGAATCCTGTAAACTAGTGTGTGTGTGTATGGGCGTGTGCGTGCATGAGGGAATACCAGGGTCTGAGTTTAAACTAAGACGATTTGTGTGTGTGAGAGAGAGTCTCTTTAGTTGTGTGATGTCACATGTTTAAGGACATAAGACGTTGTCAGCAGGAAGTTACATGCTTCGAGACAGGACGTGACCTTGGTCTTGAGGAAGTGGATGGTGATGCTGTTGTTCTCCAGACAGTGGACTTTGAGCCTGCTAGAGTCCACTGTCTGGACAGGCTCGGGTGGAGCAACGTTTCCATGGTGATGGAGAAGATTTCTGTCAGACTCAGAACCCGACTCTCTGGGAGAAATAAGTTATCAAATCAATATCAAATCAATTTCACATCAATATCACACTAATATCATATCAGTATCACATCGATATCAAATCAAGTAAATATCACGTCAATATCCCATCAATATCACATTAATATCATATCAGTATCACATCGATATCAAATCAATATCAAGTCAATATCACGTCAATATCCTGTCAATATAACATTTATATCACATCATTTTCCCGGCAATATCACGTCAGTATAACGTTATACCACATGAATATCACGTCAATATAACATTAATATCTCATTTATCTCACATTAAATTAACATCAATGTAAAATAACCTAAACTTGCTCTCTTTTAGAAACACCCCAAAGAAGTCACCTGCATATCACCACATCACAAACATGCATAGATCACACAAACACTACACTGAAAAGGAACACTACATCACCGCAGCCATGTGCGGCCCCATGGTGTCCACTAGAGGGCAACCTCCGCCTGTACAATAGTGTCCACTAGAGGCACCATCGCATCCACTAGATGGCGCCCTCCGCCTGTACAAGACGTCCTTTAACCCAATATCATCCCACTCAGACGCAAATGGGCGTTCTTGTGTGGTGGGGGTTCCCGTTTACGCAGACTGGAACGCCCCCTTCTTATTCTTCGTCGCCTTTCTCGCTGAACTGTATTAAAATGTCAAAGTGTACTACTCCGAAACCATGTAAATAGTGTTGTAAATAAACTTCCAAAGCTTTTCAAATCTTATTTGGAAAATAACTTCACATGGTGTGTCTTTTTACAATTTATTCGTTACCAGCATTCGTAGTGTTGATCAGCAGTGAAATAGACCGCTATAAGACGTTGACGTCGCTTAGCAACCGAAGACGCTGGGGTTGACAAGTTACCGGACTGCTACCCATGCAAGTGAGCGGAGCGTTCCACGGCATTGAGAAGACCCGTGTAATAAAGGCCTATAAAATGTCTGTTTATGGCATAGATTTCTCCTCAGATTAGGCCAATTAAGCAATGATAACAAAAACAAAAAAAACACAAACGCTCGATCAAAGCTCGATTGACCCGATCAAAGTTTGATTGACCCGGGTCGGGTCAATCAAAACCCTCATTGTTTAACATGAATTGGCTAAACAAATGACCACTGTAGCATATTTAAAGACAATTCAAATTGTGCAGAGAATTATTTCCATTGGTCATCCTCAGTGGCGGCTGGCGATCAAACATGTTGGTGGGGCACAGTAATAGACAGGGGCTCTGAGGTTCTCCCCCCACCCCCCCATAATTTTTTTGGAATTTAATAGATTTGATTTCCTGTATTCTGGTGCATTTTGGGGATGGCCACTACCTATTTACATGCTTTTCATTCAGATTCATAGCCTACATCCTGACTTGCAGGGCCTGGACAAGCTTAAACTGCATATAGCCTACAGACCTACTTCATGGCCATTCCACCAGCCATTGCTATTTGACCCATTGTTGTTATTCTGATATTGAGACAAATCATGATCACTATATAGCGCCCATTTTTTGTGAGTCTCAATGTCTACTTCAAATGCAGTTAGAAATATGGGACAGTTGCTTCATTTTGTTTATTTAGCCGAAAGACTAAATTAATATGTAACTTACTTGCTCCTTTTAAGTATAACATTGCTTGGGGAGTCCAATTCCTCCACTGAAAAGGGTGGAAAGTGCTTACAACTCTCTGCTAGTTAGCGATCTATGACACTGTTGTTTTTTATTGGTCGTCATGAAAAAAGACACAAGGGGTAACACTGTTGTTTTTTGTTGGTCATCATGAAAAAAAACAAAAGGGGTAACACTATCGATATTTATCAAATAAAACATAGGGGCTAACACTGTTGTTTTTCTTTGGTCATCATGAAAAAAAAACACAAGGGGTAAGACTGTCGTTTTAATCAAATGAAACACAAGGGGTAACACTGTCGTTTTAATCAAATGAAACACAAGGGGTAACACTGTCGTTTTAATCAAATGAAACACAAGGGGTAACACTGTCGTTTTAATCAAATGAAACACAAGGGGTAACACTGTCGTTTTAATCAAATAAAACATAAGGGGTATAATAGAAATACACACATACATTTTAGTGTCATTTATATCCTCTTTTTTGATGATTGATTATTGTGTATTGTCATCGCCTCAGTGGTGCAGTGGAAAACACAATATCTTTAATTTGAAACGTAATGCTATCATGTCTATTGTCATATATAACCACAGACCTATTTAAATTATAAATCTCAGTGGGAGGTGGAGAGAGCTGTGAGCTAACCCCCTGGAGACCGGGGTTCAAGTCTGGGTGATGTCCTTTGTTGGAAGACGCTTATCTCTATTTCATGTGAATTATAAAGTCAAGTATAACCATTGTGTTGACTTTATTCTGTGTCTTGATGGTGCATTGATATGTTCGGAGGTTAATACTCTAAACAGCTCATGTTAGGATCCCTGCAAAAACGTAGACAGGGGTTTCACGGTCGTTTTTTATTGGTCAACATGGAAAAAACATGAGGGGTAACTGTCGTTTTTTATCAGCCGTCATGAAATAAACATAAGGGGTAACAATGTCGATATTCATCAAATAAAACAGAGGGGGTAACACTGTTGTTTTTCATTGGTCGTCATGAAAAAAAACACAAGGGGTAACACTGTCGTTTTTTATTGGTCGTCATGAAAAAAAACATAAGGGGTAACACTGTCGTTTTTTATTGGTCGTCATGAAAAAAAACATAAGGGGCAACACTGATGTTTTTTATTGGTAGTCATGAAAAAAAACATAAGGGGTAACAATGTTGTTTTTTATTGGTCGTCATGAAAAAAAACACTGTTGTCTTTGTCAAATATAATATAAGTCGTTTTTTATTGGTCGTCATGAAAAAAACCATAAGGGGTAACACTGTTGTTTTTTATTGGTCGTCATGAAAAAAAACATAAGGGGTAACACTTTCGTTTTTATCAAATGAAACGCAAAGGGTAACACTGTCGTTTTTTTATCTTGTCATGAAAAACCCATAAGGGGTAACACTGTCAAAATGTATTGAATAAAACATAGGGGGTAACAATGTCGTTTTTATCAAATGAAACATGAGGGGTGACACTGTCGTTTTTCTTTGGTCGTCATGAAAAAAAACATAAGGGGTGACACTGTTGTTTTTTAGATTGACTGGTATGTTATATGCCAGATGATATCCCCATTTGCTGGGTAGCATTATTGAAGCAGTTGTTCAATTGTTAGTATTATCCCGTTGCAAGTGTTTAAATACAATACATGAGTTATAGACAGTTGGTTGCTTCTCCTGGAACCGTCACCTTATCGTGGTGGAGAGGTTTGCGTGTCCCTGTGAACCTGAGAGCTGTGTTGTCTGGAGCCTTGTGCTCCTGGTAGGGTCTCTCATGGCAGAGTGGTCTCAGGTGAGGGGCCAGACTAAGAATGGTTCATAAAACTCCAATGAATAACGAAAAAAGAGGAGATGTGACTCGGCCCGGAGGAAGCCCGGGGCCCCCGTCTGGAGCCAGGCCCAGACGGAGGGCTCGATGGCGAGCGCCTGGTGGCCGGGTTTGCCACGGAGCCCGGTCGGGCACAGCCCGAACAAACTACGTGGCACCCCCCCTCTCTTCATCCCATGGGCCCACCACCTGTGGGAAGACCCGTTGGGGTCGGGTGCGCAGCCACATGGGTGGCAGCGAAGATCAGGGGTCTCGACGGACCAGACCCGGGCGGCAGAAGCTGGCTCTGGGGACGTGGAACGTCACCTCGCTGTGGGGAAAGGAACCGGAGCTTGTGAGGGAGGTGGAGCGCTATCAGTTAGATCTGGTGGGGCTTACCTCCACGCACAGTCTCAGCTCTGGTACCGTACTCCTGGATAAGGGTTGGACTCTATTCTTCTCCGGAGTTGCCAAGGGCGTGAGGCGCCGGGCGGGTGTGGGGATACTCATAAATCCCCGGCTGAGCGCCGCGGTGTTGGAGTTTACCCCGGTAGACGAGAGGGTCGCCTCCCTGCGCCTAAGGGTTGTAGGGGGGAAAACTCTGACTGTTGTTTGTGCGTATGCACCAAACAGCAGCTCAGAGTACTCGGCCTTCTTGGAGACCCTGAATGGAGTCCTGTATGGGGCTCCAGTAGGGGACTCCGTAGTTCTGCTGGGAGACTTCAACGCCCACGTGGGCAACGATGGAGACACCTGGAGAGGCGTGGTGGGGAGGAACGGCCTCCCTGATCTAAACCCGAGCGGTCGTTTGTTATTGGACTTCTGTGCTAGTCATGGATTATCCATAACAAACACCATGTTCGAACATAAGGGTGTACCTGGTACCAGAGTACCCTAGGCCGAAGATCGATGATCGATTTCGTGATCGTGTCATCTGATCTGAGGCCGCATGTTTTGGACACTCGGGTAAAGAGAGGGGCGGAACTGTCAACCGACCACCATCTGGTTGTGAGTTGGATCAGGGAATGGGGGAAATTTCCGGATATACCTGGTAAGCCCAAACGAGTAGTGCGGGTGAACTGGGAACGTCTGGAGGAGGCCCCCGTCCTAGGTATCTTCAACTCACACCTCCGGCGGAGCTTTTCTGGCATTCCTGTGGAGGTTGGGGGCATTGAGCCGGAGTGGGCGGTGTTCAAAGCCTCCATTGCTGAAGCTGCGGTGGCTAGCTGTGGCCTCAGGGTCTTAGGCTCCTCAAGGGGCGGTAACCCTCGGACACCGTGGTGGACTACGGTGGTCAGGGAAGCCGTCCGACTGAAGAAGGAGGCCTTCCGGGATATGATATCCTGGAGGACTCCTGACTCGGTTGCAGGGTACCGACAGGCTCGAAGGGCTGCAGCGGCTGCCGTGTCGGAGGCTAAGCAGCGGGTGTGGGAGAAGTTCGGAGAGGCCATGGAGAAGGACTTTCGGTCGGCACCAAAGTGTTTCTGGAAGACTATCCGGCACCTCAGGAGGGGGAAACGGGGAACCATCCAAGCTGTGTACAGTAAGGATGGGACTCTGTTGACCTCAACTGAGGAGGTCGTCGGACGTTGGAAGGAACACTTTGAGGAACTCCTGAATCCGAATAACACGCCCTCTATGTTGGAGGCAGAGCTCGAGGTTGATGGTGTTTCGTCGTCAATTTCCCTGGTGGAGGTCACTGAGGTAGTCAAACATCTCCGCAGTGGCAAAGCCCCAGGGATTGATGAGATCCAGCCAGAAATGCTAAAGGCTCTGGGTGTTGAGGGGCTGTCATGGTTGACACGCCTATTCAACATCGCGTGGGAGTCGGGTACAGTGCCAAAGGAGTGGCAAACCGGGGTGGTGGTTCCCCTGTTCAAAAAGGGGGACCAGAGAGTGTGTGCCAATTACCGGGGTATCACACTTCTCAGCCTCCCTGGTAAAGTCTACTCCAAGGTGCTGGAAAGGAGGGTTCGGCCGATCGTCGAACCTCAGATTGAAGAGGAACAATGCGGTTTTCGCCCCGGACGTGGAACTACGGACCAGCTCTTCACTCTCGCAAGGATCCTGGAGACTCCTGGGAGTATGCCCATCCGGTCTACATGTGTTTTGTGGATCTGGAGAAGGCGTATGACCGGGTCCCCCGGGAGAAACTGTGGGAGGTGCTGCGGGAGTATGGGGTAAGGGGGTCTATCCTCAGGGCCATCCAATCTTTGTACTCCCAAAGCGAGAGCTGTGTTCGTGTTCTCGGCAGCCAGTCAGTTTCGTTCTCAGTGGGTGCTGGTCTCCGCCAGGGCTGCGCCTTGTCACCAATCCTGTTTGTGATATACATGGACAGGATATCGAGGCGTAGTCGTGGTGGGGAGGGGTTGCAGTTCGGTGGTCTGAGGATCTCGTCACTGCTTTTTGCAGATGATGTGGTCCTCATTGGATCATCGGCCTGTGACCTTCAGCACTCACTGGATCGGCTGGCGGCCGAGTGTGAATCGGCTGGGATGAGGATCAGCACCGCTAAATCTGAGGCCATGACTCTTAGCAGGAAACCGGTGGATTGCTTACTCCGGGTAGGAAATGAGTCCTTAGCCCAAGTGAAGGAGTTCAAGTACCTCGGGGTCTTGTTCGCGAGTGAGGGTACTATGGAGCGTGAGATTGGCCGGAGAATCGGAGCAGCGGGGGCGGTATTGCGTTCGCTTTACCGCACCGTTGTAACGAAAAGAGAGCTGAGCCGCAAGGCAAAGCTCTCGATCTACCGGTCGATCTTCGTTCCTATCCTTACCTATGGTCATGAGGGCTGGGTGATGACCGAAAGGACGAGATCGCGGGTACAAGCGGCCGAGATGAGTTTTCTCAGAAGGGTGGCTGGCGTCTCCCTTAGGGATAGGGTGAGAAGCTCAGCCATCCGTGAGGAACTCGGATTAGAGCCTCTGCTCCTTTACTTAGAAAGGAGTCAGCTGAGGTGGTTCGGGCATCTGGTAAGGATGCCCACTGGGCGCCTTCCTTGGGAGGTGTTTCAGGCACGTCCAGTGGGGAGGAGACCTCGGGGAAGACCCAGGACTAGGTGGAGAGATTATATCTCAACACTGGCCTGGGAACGCCTCGGGATCCCCCCGTCAGAGCTGGTCAATGTGGCCCGGGAAAGGGAAGTCTGGGGCCCCCTGCTTGAGCTGCTCCCCCCGCGACCCGACCCCGGATAAGCGGATGACGATGAGGACGATGAGGACTGTTGTTTTTTATTGGTCGTCATGAAAAAAAACATAAGGGGTAGCACTGTTGATTTTTATTGGTCGTCAAGAAAAAAAACTTATTTGAAAAAAAAATAATGTGTCCGTGGCAAATAAAATATAAGGGGTAACACTGTGGTTTTTCATTAGTCATCATGCAAAAAACATAAGGGGTAACACTGTTGTTTTTTATTGGTCGTCATGAAAAAAAACATATGGGGTAACACTGTAGTTTTTTATTGGTCGTCATGAAAAAAAACATAAGGGGTAACACTGTTGTATTTTATTGGTCGTCATGAAAAAAAACATAAGGGGTAACACTTTCGTTTTTATCAAATGAAACGTAAAGGGTAACACTGTCGTTTTTTCATCTGTTGTCATGAAAAACCCATAAGGGGTAACACTGTCAAAATGTATTGAATAAAACATAGGGGGTAACAATGTCGTTTTTATCAAATGAAACATGAGGGGTGACACTGTCGTTTTTCTTTGGTCGTCATGAAAAAAAACATAAGGGGTGACACTGTTGTTTTTTATTGGTCGTCATGAAAAAAAACATAAGGGGTAGCACTGTTGTTTTTTATTGGTCGTCATGAAAAAAAACATAAGGGGTAACACTAGTTTTTTATTGGTCGTCATGAAAAAAAACATAAGGGGTAACACTGTTGTTTTTTATTGGTCGTCATGAAAAAAAACATAAGGGGTAACACTTTCGTTTTTATCAAATGAAACGTAAAGGGTAACACTGTCGTTTTTTCATCTGTTGTCATGAAAAACCCATAAGGGGTAACACTGTCAAAATGTATTGAATAAAACATAGGGGGTAACAATGTCGTTTTTATCAAATGAAACATGAGGGGTGACACTGTCGTTTTTCTTTGGTCGTCATGAAAAAAAACATAAGGGGTGACACTGTTGTTTTTTATTGGTCGTCATGAAAAAAAACATAAGGGGTAGCACTGTTGTTTTTTATTGGTCGTCATGAAAAAAAACATAAGGGGTGACACTGTTGTTTTTTATTGGTCGTCATGAAAAAAAACATATTTGAAAAAAAAAGAATGTGTCCGTGGCAAATAAAATATAAGGGGTAACACTGTTGTTTTTCATTAGTCATCATGGGAAAATAACATAAGGGGTAACACTGTCGTTTTTATCAAATGAAACGTAAAGGGTAACACTGTCGTTTTTTATCTGTCGTCATGAAAAACCCATAAGGTGTAACACTGTCGAAATGTATCGAATAAAACATAGGGGGTAACACTGTGGTTTTTTTATCTGTTGTCATGAAAAACCCATAAGGGGAAACACTGTCAAAATGTATTGAATAAAACATAGGGGGTAACACTGTCGTTTTTCAAAAATTAAACGTGAGGGGTGACACTGTCGTTTTTCTTTGGTCGTCATGAAAAAAAACATAAGGGGTAACACTGTTGTTTTTTATTGGTCGTCATGAAAAAAAAAAATATGGGGCAACACTGTAGTTTTTTATTGGTCGTCATGAAAAAAAACATAAGGGGTAACACTGTTGTTTTTTATTGGTCGTCATGAAAAAAAACATATGGGGTAACACTGTAGTTTTTTATTGGTCGTCATGGAAAAAAACATAAGGGGTAACACAGTTGTTTTTTATTGGTCGTCATGAAAAAAAACATATGGGGTAACACTGTAGTTTTTTATTGGTCGTCATGAAAAAAAACATAAGGGGTAACACTGTTGTTTTTTATTGGTCGTCATGAAAAAAAACATAAGGGGTAGCACTGTGGTTTTTTATTGGTCGTCATGAAAAAAAACATATTTGAAAAAAAAAGAATGTGTCCGTGGCAAATAAAATATAAGGGGTAACACTGTTGTTTTTCATTAGTCATCATGGGAAAATAACATAAGGGGTAACACTGTCGTTTTTATCAAATTAAACGCAAAGGGTAACACTGTCGTTTTTTATCTGTCGTCATGAAAAACCCATAAGGGGTAACTGTGTTTTTATCGGCCGTCATGAAATAAACATAAAAATAATAAACACTGTTGTTTTTTATTGGTCGTCATGAAAAAAAACAAAAGGAAAATAATAGAAATACACACATACATTTTAATGTCATGTATATCCTCTTTATTGATCATTTATTATTGTGTTTTGTCATCGCCTCAGTGGTGCAGTGGAGTGCACTCTGCCTAACCCCCTGGAGACTGGGGTTCAAGTCCGGTTGATGTCTTCTGTTGGAAGACTCTTATCTCTATTTCATGCGAATTATAAAGTCCAGTATAACCTTTGTGATGACTTTATCCGTCTTGATGGTGTATTGATAAGTTCGGAGGTTAACACTCCAAACAGCCCATGTTCGGATCCCCGCAAAAACGTTGATAGGGGTGCCACTGTTGTTATTTATTGGTCAACATGAAAAAAAACAAAAGGGTTAACACTGTTGTTTTTTATTGGTCGTCATGAAAAAAAACACAAGGAGTAACACTGTTGTTTTTTATTGGTCGTCATGAAAGAAAAAAAAGGGGTAACACTGTTGTTTTTTATTGGTCGTCATGAAAAAAAACATAAAGGGTAACACTGTTGTTTTTGTCAAATAAAATATAAGGGGTAACACTGTCGTTTTTTATTGGTCGTCATGAAAAAAAACACAAGGGGTAAAACTGTTGTTTTTGTCAAATAAAATATAAGGGGTAACACTGTTGTTTTTTATTGGTCGTCATGAAAAAAAACACAAGGGGTAACACTGTGGTTTTTTATTGGTAGTCATGAAAAATAAATAAGGGGTAACACTGTTGTTTTTTATTGGTCGTCATGAAAAAAAACATAAGGGGTAACACTGTTGTTTTTTATTGGTCGTCATGAAAAAAAACACAAGGGGTAACACTGTTGTTTTTTATTGGCCGTCATGAAAAAAAACAACACTGTTGTTTTTGTCAAATAAAAATTGAGGGGTAACACTGTCGTATTTTATTGGTCGTCATGAAAAAAAACATATTTGAAAAGGGGTAACACTGTTGTTTTTTATTGGTCGTCATGAAAAAAAACAAGGGGTAACACTGTCGTATTTTATTGGTCGTCATGAAAAAAAACATATTTGAAAAGGGGTAACACTGTCGTTTTTTATTGGTCGTCATGAAAAAAACACAAGGGGTAACACTGTTGTTTTTTATTGGTCGTCATGAAAAAAAACACAATGGGTAACACTGTTGTTTTTTATTGGTCGTCATGAAAAAAAACATAAGGGGTAACACTGTTGTTTTTTATTGGTCGTCATGAAAAAAAACATAAGGGGTAACACTGTTGTTTTTTATTGGTCGTCATGAAAAAAAACATACGGGGTAACACTAGTTTTTTATTGGTCGTCATGAAAAAAAACATCAGGGGTAACACTGTTGTTTTTTATGGGTCATCATGAAAAAAAACATATTTGAAAAGGGGTAACACTGTCGTTTTTTATTGGTCGTCATGAAAAAAAACATATTTGAAAAGGGGTAACACTGTCGTTTTTTATTGGTCGTCATGAAAAAAACACAAGGGGTAACACTGTCGTTTTTTATTGGTCGTCATGAAAAAAAACATACGGGGTAACACTAGTTTTTTATTGGTCGTCATGAAAAAAAACATAAGGGGTAACACTGTTGTTTTTTATTGGTCATCATGAAAAAAAACATTTGAAAAAAAAAAAAAAGTGTCCTTGTCAAATAAAATATAAGGGGTAACACTGTTGTTTTTCATCAGTCATCATGGGAAAAAAACACAAGGGGTAACACTGTTGTTTTTTATTGGTCGTCATGAAAAAAACATAAGGGGTAACACTGTTGTTTTTTATCGGCCGTCATGAAATAAACATAAACATAATAAACACTGTTGTTTTTTATTGGTCGTCATGAAAAAAAACAAAAGGAAAATAACAGAAATACACACATACATTTTAAAGTCATGTATATCCTCTTTATTGATAATTGATTATTGTGTTTTGTCTTCGTCTCAGTGGTGCAGTGGAGTGCACTCTGCCTAACCCCCTGGAGACCGGGGTTCAAGTCCGGTTGATGCCTTCTGTTGGAAGACTCTTATCTCAATTTCATGCGAATTATTAAGTCAAGTATAACCTTTGTGATGACTTTATCCGGTGTCTTGATGGTGCATTGATAAGTTCGGAGGTTAACACTCTAAACAGCCCATGTTCGGATCCCCGCAAAAACGTTGACAGGGGTGCCCCTGTCGTTATTTATTGGTCAAAAAGAAAAAAAAACATAAGGGGTAACACTGTTGTTTTTTATTGGTCGTCATGAAAAAAAAAACAAGGAGTAACACTGTTGTTTTTTATTGGTCGTCATGAAAAAAAACATAAGGGGTAACACTGTTGTTTTTTATTGGTCGTCATGAAAAAAAACATAAGGGGTAACACTTTCGTTTTTATCAAATGAAACGTAAAGGGTAACACTGTCGTTTTTTCATCTGTTGTCATGAAAAACCCATAAGGGGTAACACTGTCAAAATGTATTGAATAAAACATAGGGGGTAACACTGTTGTTTTTTATTGGTCGTCATGAAAAAAAACATAAGGGGTAACACTGTTGTTTTTGTCAAATAAAATATAAGGGGTAACACTGTCGTTTTTTATTGGTCGTCATGAAAAAAAACACAAGGGGTGACAATGTTGTTTTTTATTGGTCGTCATGAAAAAAAACATAAGGGGTAACACTGTTGTTTTTGTCAAATAAAATATAAGGGGTAACACTGTCGTATTTTATTGGTCGTCATGAAAAAAAACATATTTGAAAAAGGGTAACACTGTTGTTTTTTATTGGTCGTCATGAAAAAAAACATAAGGGGTAACACTGTTGTTTTTGTCAAATAAAATATAAGGGGTAACACTGTCGTATTTTATTGGTCGTCATGAAAAAAAAAAATTGAAAAAAAAAAAATGAGTCCTTGTCAAATAAAATATAAGGGGTAACACTGTTGTTTTTCATCAGTCATCATGGGAAAAAAACACAAGGGGTAACACTGTTGTTTTTTATTGGTCGTCATGAAAAAAAACATAAGGGGTAACACTGTTGTTTTTTATTGGTCGTCATGAATAAAAACATAAGGGGTAACACTGTCGTTTTTTATTGGTCGTCATGAAAAAAAACATAAGGGGTAACACTGTTGTTTTTGTCAAATAAAATATGAGGGGTAACACTGTTGTTTTTATTGGTCGTCATGAAAAAAAACATAAGGGGTAACACTGTCGTTTTTTATTGGTTGTCATGAAAAAAAACATAAGGGGTAACACTAGTTTTTTATTGGTCGTCATGAAAAAAAACATAAGGGGTAACACTGATGTTTTTTATTGGTCGTCATGAAAAAAAACATAAGGGGTAACACTGTTGTCTTTCTCAAATAAAATATATGGGGTAACACTGTTGTTTTTTATTGGTCGTCATGAAAAAAAACACAAGGGGTGACAATGTTGTTTTTTATTGGTCGTCATGAAAAAAAACATAAGGGGTAACACTGTTGTTTTTGTCAAATAAAATATAAGGGGTAACACTGTCGTATTTTATTGGTCGTCATGAAAAAAAACATATTTGAAAAAGGGTAACACTGTTGTTTTTTATTGGTCGTCATGAAAAAAAACATAAGGGGTAACACTGTTGTTTTTGTCAAATAAAATATAAGGGGTAACACTGTCGTCATGAAAAAAAAAAATTGAAAAAAAAAAATGAGTCCTTGTCAAATAAAATATAAGGGGTAACACTGTTGTTTTTCATCAGTCATCATGGGAAAAAAACACAAGGGGTAACACTGTTGTTTTTTATTGGTCGTCATGAAAAAAAACATAAGGGGTAACACTGTCGTTTTTTATTGGTCGTCATGAAAAAAAACATAAGGGGTAACACTGTTGTTTTTGTCAAATAAAATATGAGGGGTAACACTGTTGTTTTTATTGGTCGTCATGAAAAAAAACATAAGGGGTAACACTGTCGTTTTTTATTGGTTGTCATGAAAAAAAACATAAGGGGTAACACTAGTTTTTTATTGGTCGTCATGAAAAAAAACATAAGGGGTAACACTGTTGTATTTTATTGGTCGTCATGAAAAAAAACATATTTGAAAAAAAAAAAAAAAGTGTCCTTGTCAAAAAAATATAAGGGGTAACACTGTTGTTTTTCATCAGTCATCATGGGAAAAAAACACAAGGGGTGACGTCTCGTGCCCACTACCTCCGTCCATTGACTGATCCCCATTGACTTTGAATGGGGACGGACGCGCAATGCATTGTGGATCCGTCCGTTCCGTTGGAGCCGTCAAAAAGTTGAAAAATGTTCAACTTTTTCGGCAGCGACGGATCCGTCATCCAATCAGGACGCGTATGCAAATTTAAGCACTGTGACGCGACTCGGGCTCTGACGATACTGGAAAGCGGGAAAGCGGGTCATCTTGCATCGCAACAAGCAGGAAGAAGCGGGAAGAACCCGGCGAAGCAATTTGATTGGCTGACGGATGCCTCTTTAAAGACTACTCCCCCATCCGTCAGCCACGCCTTCCCACGTCCGTTGACTGACGGTGCAGTGGGCATGTAGGGTAACACTGTTGTTTTTTATTGGTCGTCATGAATAAAAACATAAGGGGTAACACTGTCGTTTTTTATTGGTCGTCATGAAAAAAAACATAAGGGGTAACACTAGTTTTTTATTGGTCGTCATGAAAAAAAACATAAGGTGTAACACTGTTGTTTTTTATTGGTCGTCATGAAAAAAAACACAAGGGGTAACACTAGTTTTTTATTGGTCGTCATGAAAAAAAACATAAGGGGTAACACTGTCGTTTTTTATTGGTCGTCATGAAAAAAAACATAAGGGGTAACACTAGTTTTTTATTGGTCGTCATGAAAAAAAACATAAGGTGTAACACTGTTGTTTTTTATTGGTCGTCATGAAAAAAAACACAAGGGGTAACACTAGTTTTTTATTGGTCGTCATGAAAAAAAACATAAGGGGTAACACTGTTGTTTTTTATTGGTCGTCATGAAAAAAAACACAAGGGGTAACACTGTTGTTTTTTATTGGTCGTCATGAAAAAAAACATAAGGGGTAACACTGTCGTTTTTTATTGGTCGTCATGAAAAAAAACATAAGGGGTAACACTCGTTTTTTATTGGTCGTCATGAAAAAAAACATAAGGGGTAACACTGTTGTCTTTGTCAAATAAAATATAAGGGTTACACTGTCGTATTTTATTGGTCGTCATGAAAAAAAACATTTAAAAAAAAGAAAAAAAGTGCCCTTGTCAAATAACATATAAGGGGTAACACTGTTGTTTTTCATCAGTCATCATGTGAAAAAAACACAAGGGGTAACACTGTTGTTTTTTATTGGTCGTCATGAAAAAAAACATAAGGGGCAACACTGTTGTTTTTTATTGGTCGTCATGAAAAAAAACATAAGGGGTAACACTGTTGTTTTTGTCAAATAAAATATAAGGGGTAACACTGTCGTATTTTATTAGTCATGAAAATAAACATATTTAAAAAAACAAAAACATAAGGGGTAACACTAGTTTTTTATTGGTCGTCATGAAATAAAATATAAGGGGTAACACAGTCGTATTTTATTGGTCATCATGAATAAAAACATATTTGAAAAAAAAAAAAAAATGTCCTTGTCAAATAAAATATAAGGGGTAACACTGTTGTTTTTCATCAGTCATCATGGGAAAAAAACACATTGGGTAACACTGTTGTTTTTTATTGGTCGTCATGAAAAAAAACACAAGGGGTAACACTAGTTTTTTATTGGTCGTCATGAAAAAAAACATAAGGTGTAACACTGTTGTTTTTTATTGGTCGTCATGAAAAAAAACACAAGGGGTAACACTAGTTTTTTATTGGTCGTCATGAAAAAAAACATAAGGGGTAACACTGTTGTTTTTTATTGGTCGTCATGAAAAAAAACACAAGGGGTAACACTGTTGTTTTTTATTGGTCGTCATGAAAAAAAACATAAGGGGTAACACTGTCGTTTTTTATTGGTCGTCATGAAAAAAAACATAAGGGGTAACACTCGTTTTTTATTGGTCGTCATGAAAAAAAACATAAGGGGTAACACTGTTGTCTTTGTCAAATAAAATATAAGGGTTACACTGTCGTATTTTATTGGTCGTCATGAAAAAAAACATTTAAAAAAAAGAAAAAAAGTGCCCTTGTCAAATAACATATAAGGGGTAACACTGTTGTTTTTCATCAGTCATCATGTGAAAAAAACACAAGGGGTAACACTGTTGTTTTTTATTGGTCGTCATGAAAAAAAACATAAGGGGCAACACTGTTGTTTTTTATTGGTCGTCATGAAAAAAAACATAAGGGGTAACACTGTTGTTTTTGTCAAATAAAATATAAGGGGTAACACTGTCGTATTTTATTAGTCATGAAAATAAACATATTTAAAAAAACAAAAACATAAGGGGTAACACTAGTTTTTTATTGGTCGTCATGAAATAAAATATAAGGGGTAACACAGTCGTATTTTATTGGTCATCATGAATAAAAACATATTTGAAAAAAATAAAAAAATGTCCTTGTCAAATAAAATATAAGGGGTAACACTGTTGTTTTTCATCGGTCATCATGGGAAAAAAACACATTGGGTAACACTGTTGTTTTTTATTGGTCGTCATGAAAAAAAACACAAGGGGTAACACTAGTTTTTTATTGGTCGTCATGAAAAAAAACATAAGGGGTAACACTGTTGTTTTTTATTGGTCGTCATGAAAAAAAACACAAGGGGTAACACTGTTGTTTTTTATTGGTCGTCATGAAAAAAAACATAAGGGGTAACACTGTCGTTTTTTATTGGTCGTCATGAAAAAAAACATAAGGGGTAACACTCGTTTTTTATTGGTCGTCATGAAAAAAAACATAAGGGGTAACACTGTTGTTTTTTATTGGTAGTCATGAAAAAAAACATAAGGGGTAACACTGTTGTCTTTGTCAAATAAAATATAAGGGTTACACTGTCGTATTTTATTGGTCGTCATGAAAAAAAACATATTTAAAAAAAAGAAAAAAAGTGCCCTTGTCAAATAACATATAAGGGGTAACACTGTTGTTTTTCATCAGTCATCATGTGAAAAAAACACAAGGGGTAACACTGTTGTTTTTTATTGGTCGTCATGAAAAAAAACATAAGGGGCAACACTGTTGTTTTTTATTGGTCGTCATGAAAAAAAACATAAGGGGTAACACTGTTGTTTTTGTCAAATAAAATATAAGGGGTAACACTGTCGTATTTTATTAGTCATGAAAATAAACATATTTAAAAAAACAAAAACATAAGGGGTAACACTAGTTTTTTATTGGTCGTCATGAAATAAAATATAAGGGGTAACACAGTCGTATTTTATTGGTCGTCATGAATAAAAACATATTTGAAAAAAAAAAAAAAATGTCCTTGTCAAATAAAATATAAGGGGTAACACTGTTGTTTTTCATCAGTCATCATGGGAAAAAAACACATTGGGTAACACTGTTGTTTTTTATTGGTCGTCATGAAAAAAAACACAAGGGGTAACACTAGTTTTTTATTGGTCGTCATGAAAAAAAACATAAGGGGTAACACTGTTGTTTTTTATTGGTCGTCATGAAAAAAAACACAAGGGGTAACACTGTTGTTTTTTATTGGTCGTCATGAAAAAAAACATAAGGGGTAACACTGTTGTTTTTTATTGGTCGTCATGAAAAAAAACATAAGGGGTAACACTGTTGTTTTTGTCAAATAAAATATAAGGGGTAACACTGTCGTATTTTATTAGTCATGAAAATAAACATATTTAAAAAAACAAAAACATAAGGGGTAACACTAGTTTTTTATTGGTCGTCATGAAATAAAATATAAGGGGTAACACAGTCGTATTTTATTGGTCGTCATGAATAAAAACATATTTGAAAAAAAAAAAAAAAATGTCCTTGTCAAATAAAATATAAGGGGTAACACTGTTGTTTTTCATCAGTCATCATGGGAAAAAAACACATTGGGTAACACTTGTTTTTTATTGGTCGTCATGAAAAAAAACATAAGGGGTAACACTTGTTTTTTATTGGTAGTCATGAAAAAACCATAAGGGGTAACACTGTTGTTTTTGTCAAATAAAATATAAGGGGTAACACTGTCGTATTTTATTAGTCATGAAAATAAACATATCTAAAAAAAAATAACATGTGTCCTTGTCAAATCAAATATAAGGGGTAACATTGGCCGCGTTTACATCTGATCCGCATAGATTTCTATGCGGCATAGATCTGTTCCTAAAATGTGATCCGAATGTACTGTATACATGGCAGTAACAAAAGTGTTCGTTGTCTCTCGCGGACACCTGACACATCGTGTCAGGTGTGTAGAGGAATTTGGATGCGAGTCCGCAGCCAAGACTGGTGGGAGAGAGTGGTCTCTCTAAGTTAAGAAGTATTTTAACGTTCAGCCTGCAAAAGTACTAGTAGTAGCCTACTCATTTACAGTTATCCCGGACGCGCGCGGACACTACGATACGCGAACACGTCATTAATAAACACCCATGTCCCGTCGCTTAGCAACCGGACACGCTTATCGGACTACTTTTAGGAAGTGGTAACAAAGAAGTGAATCAGGCAATAAATCCACTTTCCTTGACAGCGGTCAAGTTCGGTGTGCTTAAAAGTACCGACGGAGCTCAGTGGACCAATTGCGAACTACTGCGGCTGCACCCCAATCTATTCGGAATAAGTGTATACATGGCGATTAATACAGA
>NC_082386.1:20625747-20640747 GCF_031168955.1 Gadus macrocephalus | reverse complement strand
AAAAATAGATTACAATTAATTATATGGAATAACATTCAACGCATTAAATGCATTTATCCAGTCACAAATTCGTTCACCCACAAAACCTGCAGACACCTCCAATGGTCAGGATGGAAGCGATTAAATAACACCTTGGTTGTATTATCTTACTGTGAAGTTGCATACTGTGGTGTTCTACTCCTTTGGTAAGGGGGGTGGAATGATTCTGTACGTATGCGTTGGAAGATTTATAATTTTATAATTTATCTTCTGAAATCACAAAGGAATCATCATAAGTCTTTTTCACATTAGCTTTGATCTAGTGGAGTGGATAACATGTGGCTAACATGGGGCTACCATGGGGCTACCATGGGGCTACCATGGGGCTACCATGGGGCTACCATGGGGGAAGGGAGAGTTGGGTTCAGCTGTGATAAATGTTTACATTTGACTTTATTTTCATTGTTCAGAGTCATTTAGTTTCGGGGCCAGGAGGCATAGCTAGCATGCTATCACAGCGTGCTAGCCTAGCTTGCTATACTAGCATGCGATCACAGCGTGCTAGCCTAGCTTGCTATACTAGCATGCGATCACAGCGTGCTAGCCTAGCTTGCTATCCTAGCTTTCTAGCTTAGCACGCTAGTGTAGCGTGCTAGATTAGCATGCTAGTGTAGCGTGCCAGATTAGTGTGCTAGTGTAGCGTGCTAGTGTAGCGTGCTATCCTAGCGTAGCATGCTAGTGTAGCGCAGCGTCCTCGACGCTAGTCCTCGACGCGGGGGTAGAGGGTGTCGGCGGTGGGGTTCTTGCGGTGTCCGGGGGGGATGAGGTGGGCCGGCAGCTCCGAGGGGATCTCGTAGCCCTCCAGCTTCACCTTGATGAGGTGCTGCGCCAGCGCGAACTCCTGGTCGTCCAGCATGCCGTCGTGATCGCAGTCCGCCAGCTTCCAGATCTTGCCCAGCACGGTGTTGGGCAGCCGCGAGCTCATCATCTCCTTCTTGGCGTTCACCCCCGAGATCTTGCCGTTGATGGGATTGAGCGTGTAGAAGATCTCGTCGTAGCGGTGCTTGTCCCGGTTCACGATCCACTCCTCGCCGTCCTCCCCGGCGCTCACGCCCTCGCCGTAGCCGTGGCCGAAGGGCCCGTCCTGGGAGCCCTCGAAGCAGCCGCCCATCACCATGGGGGGCGGGGCCAGAGACTCCTCCTCCCGGATCATGGCCATCAGCCCGGCGATCTTGTGGGCGAGCATCTTGTCCACGTTCTCGATCAGCTTCATCTTCAGGGACGGGAACTTGCTGAAGTCGTAGTGCTGCAGCTGGTCCTGTGCGCACACACGCACACGCACACACACACACACACGCACACACACAAACTTAATATGTGGATTCCACTGGTCTCACTGTTGGTCTGATCCAGTCCTCCTTGAGGTCCTCAGACCCGGTGGACTGCTGGAGTCCACCGCTAGAACACACTGTTCCCCATGAGGTCCTCAACAACAACAGCTGTGCTGCGAACCAGAGCCTGACCTTCGACCCCTGAGACTTAAACAGGACACTCTTTAACACAGCTGGGAACAAGAGCAAGGCATTCCGATTTAAAACTGTCTCATGACCGTCATATCAGAGTTATAACTAATTATTATAATGATAATAATAGTCACTATTATGAGTGTCCTATATGTGTGTGTAGGTTCTGTGTCCCCCATAATGCAGAGAGACACACACACACACACACACACACACACACACACACACACACACACGCACACGCACGCACACCTGAAGACCATGCACCACGTCACGCTAACGTTGACACGTACACAAGGGTAAGGGTCAGGGTTCAAAGGTCAGGGTTCAGGGGGCAGAGGTCAGGGTCACCTGCATCTTGGTGACGTTGGGGAAGCTGTAATGGAAAATTATGTTTTCACATTCCATTTCTCTAGCTGCCTCCGGTTGGTTTTGGTTTGGTTTCCTTGACCAAAAAAAACAAACAAAAAAGAAACGAGCCCCGCCCATGCAGTATACGCTCTACCTCCGCTATGATTGTATGATAGGCCTCGGATCATTGTTTGTTTGTTTTATCGATTATTGTTAGTTTATTGTATGATTGTTGCATGTCACTGTACCGTTATTACCCAAATATATGACCATAATTGTTAAGTTCAGATGACTCTTTATTCTGCCCGGTATTGTCAGTTTATGATTGACCTGGCTCAACACCCTTCCCAACACAAAGTCTCTGGGGCTGATGTGGTTAGGGTCATGGGTCAGAGGTCAGAGGTCAGGTACAGAGGTCAGAGGTCAGGTACAAAGCTCAGGGGTCAGGGTTACCTGCATCTTGGTGACGTTGGGGAAGTCTCCAGGGCTGATGTGGTGCTCTCGCTGCAGGATGGTGTAGATCTCTGGCAGGCGCATGATAAGCTCCTCCTTCTTCTTCTCCCGCCCAAACAGAGAGGGCATCTCCTTCTTCAGGTGGCTGATGATGTAGGCGTGTACCTGCAAGCAGCAGCCAATTAGATCCAAGGCCCGGGGCCATCAACGAACCAGCTCCAATCACAACCACAGCGAATCGCGGATATCTCAGCCAATGGGAGGAAGCCAAACTTTTCTGCTTCTGCCTCTATCTCTCACCCAATACCTAAACTCAAAGCTTTATTGGCATGGAAGATAAACAATTCCATTGCCGAAGCAGCCCCGCCCCCCCCCTCTCCAGGTCCCCTGCTGTGGAACAACACGCCGTCTATACACCGCTTCCCTAATGATCAACCAGAGAGAAAGGGAGAAATCCACTGGCGCACGGACACGCGTGTGGAGGGGGAGGAAGTGCTATTGGATAGTCACGCAGTTCCTCTGAGCCGGTAACCACAATGCTCACCCATCAACACATTGAAACTGCCTCAAACTCTTTGAAAGCCTTTTGAAAAACATTCAGCACCTTTGAACGCCACCAAACACTTTGAAAACCTTTTAAACTACATTCAACAATCTGTAACTCCAGCAACGATTGAAACCCATTGCAACGAAATGAAACCCTTTGAAAACCTTTTAAACTACATTCAACACATTGGAACTCCACCAAACATGTATACATAGCATATTTAAACATTACAATGGTGGGTTAGGAAGAAGAACAGTGAGGTGGGAGACTGGTGAGGTGAAAGCGAGCTGAGGGGGAGACAGGCCAGGGGGTGAGAGAGGCCAGGGGGTGAGACGGGCCAGGGGGTGAGAGAGGCCAGGGGGTGAGACGGGCCAGGGGGTGAGACGGGCCAGGGGGTGAGAGAGGCCAGGGGGTGAGACGGGCCAGGGGGTGAGACGGGCCAGGGGGTGAGACGGGCCAGGGGGTGAGACGGGCCAGGGGGTGAGACGGGCCAGGGGGTGAGACGGGCCAGGGGGTGAGACGGGCCAGGGGGTGAGACGGGCCAGGGGGTGAGAGAGGCCAGGGGGTGAGACGGGCCAGGGGGTGAGACGGGCCAGGGGGTGAGACGGGCCAGGGAGTGAGACGGGCCAGGGGGTGAGACGGGCCAGGGGGTGAGACAGGCCAGGGGGTGAGACGGGCCAGGGGGTGAGACGGGCCAGGGGGTGAGAGAGGCCAGGGGGTGAGACGGGCCAGGGGGTGAGACGGGCCAGGGGGTGAGACGGGCCAGGGGGTGAGACGGGCCAGGGGGTGAGACGGGCCAGGGGGTGAGACGGGCCAGGGGGTGAGACGGGCCAGGGGGTGAGACGGGCCAGGGGGTGAGAGAGGCCAGGGGGTGAGAGAGGCCAGGGGGTGAGACGGGCCAGGGGGTGAGACGGGCCAGGGGGTGAGACGGGCCAGGGGGTGAGACGGGCCAGGGGGTGAGACGGGCCAGGGGGTGAGACGGGCCAGGGGGTGAGACGGGCCAGGGGGTGAGACGGGCCAGGGGGTGAGAGAGGCCAGGGGGTGAGAGAGGCCAGGGGGTGAGAGAGGCCAGGGGGTGAGACAGGCCAGGGGGTGAGACGGGCCAGGGGGTGAGAGAGGCCAGGGGGTGAGAGAGGCCAGGGGGTGAGAGAGGCCAGGGGGTGAGACAGGCCAGGGGGTGAGACGGGCCAGGGGGTGAGAGAGGCCAGGGGGTGAGACGGGCCAGGGGGTGAGACGGGCCAGGGGGTGAGACGGGCCAGGGGGTGAGAGAGGCCAGGGGGTGAGACGGGCCAGGGGGTGAGACGGGCCAGGGGGTGAGACGGGCCAGGGGGTGAGACGGGCCAGGGGGTGAGACGGGCCAGGGGGTGAGACGGGCCAGGGGGTGAGACGGGCCAGGGGGTGAGAGAGGCCAGGGGGTGAGACGGGCCAGGGGGTGAGACGGGCCAGGGGGTGAGACGGGCCAGGGGGTGAGACGGGCCAGGGGGTGGGAGAGGAGAGGGGTGAGACAGGCCAGGGGGTGGGAGAGGAGAGGGGTGAGACAGGCCAGGGGGTGGGAGAGGAGAGGGGTGAGACAGGCCAGGGGGTGGGAGAGGAGAGGGGTGAGACAGGCCAGGGGGTGGGAGAGGAGAGGGGTGAGACAGGCCAGGGGGTGGGAGAGGAGAGGGGTGAGACTGGTACCTTGGCGAGCCGCGCCCTCTTGATGAGGTCATTGAGTTTGCGCAGGGCAGCGTTCCGCGGCAGACCCTGGATGTCCCGGAACAGGTCCTGGGTCTCCGCCTCGAACAGACGCCTGGGGGGGACTAGTTAGTGAGCATTACATCTGGACAGGGGGACTAGTTAGTGACAATTACATCTGGACAGGGGGACTAGTTAGTGAGCCTTACATCTGGACAGGGGGACTAGTTAGTGAGCCTTACATCTGGACAGGGGGACTAGTTAGTGAGCCTTACATCTGGCTAGGGGGACTAGTTAGTGAGCCTTACATCTGGACAGGGGGACTAGTTAGTGAGCCTTACATCTGTACAGGGGGACTAGTTAGTGAGCATTACATCTGGACAGGGGGACTAGTTAGTGACAATTACATCTGGCCAGGGGGACTAGTTAGTGAGCATTACATCTGGACAGGGGGACTAGTTAGTGACAATTACATCTGTACAGGGGACTAGTTAGTGACAATTACATCTGGACAGGGGGACTAGTTAGTGAGAATTACATCTGTACAGGGGGACTAGTTAGTGAGCATTACATCTGTACAGGGGGACTAGTTAGTGAGCATTACATCTGGACAGGGGGACTAGTTAGTGAGCATTACATCTGGACAGGGGGACTAGTTAGTGAGCATTACATCTGGACAGGGGGACTAGTTAGTGAGCATTACATCTGGACAGGGGGACTAGTTAGTGAGCATTACATCTGGACAGGGGGACTAGTTAGTGAGCATTACATCTGGCCAGGGGGACTAGTTAGTGAGCATTACATCTGGACAGGGGGACTAGTTAGTGAGCATTACATCTGGACAGGGGGACTAGTTAGTGAGCCTTACATCTGGACAGGGGGACTAGTTAGTGAGCCTTACATCTGGACAGGGGGACTAGTTAGTGAGCCTTACATCTGGACAGGGGGACTAGTTAGTGAGCCTTACATCTGGCTAGGGGGACTAGTTAGTGAGCATTACATCTGTACAGGGGGACTAGTTAGTGAGCATTACATCTGGACAGGGGGACTAGTTAGTGAGCATTACATCTGGACAGGGGGACTAGTTAGTGAGCATTACATCTGGACAGGGGGACTAGTTAGTGAGCATTACATCTGGACAGGGGGACTAGTTAGTGAGCATTACATCTGGACAGGGGGACTAGTTAGTGAGCATTACATCTGGCCAGGGGGACTAGTTAGTGAGCATTACATCTGGACAGGGGGACTAGTTAGTGAGCATTACATCTGGACAGGGGGACTAGTTAGTGAGCATTACATCTGGACAGGGGGACTAGTTAGTGAGCATTACATCTGGACAGGGGGACTAGTTAGTGAGCATTACATCTGGACAGGGGGACTAGTTAGTGAGCATTACATCTGGCCAGGGGGACTAGTTAGTGAGCATTACATCTGGACAGGGGGACTAGTTAGTGACAATTACATCTGTACAGGGAACTAGTTAGTGACAATTACATCTGGACAGGGGGACTAGTTAGTGACAATTGCATCTGTACAGGGGACTAGTTAGTGACAATTACATCTGGACAGGGGGACTAGTTAGTGAGAATTACATCTGTACAGGGGGACTAGTTAGTGAGCATTACATCTGTACAGGGGACTAGTTAGTGACAATTACATCTGGACAGGGGGACTAGTTAGTGAGCATTACATCTGGACAGGGGGACTAGTTAGTGAGAATTACATCTGTACAGGGGAACTAGTTAGTGAGCATTATACTTTTTAACATTTCATACATTTAAATTGTAATATTCATGTGTTTTCGACGCTCAGTGTTCTGTGTTCTGGTTCTGTGGACGGTTCCAGAGGCTTCTAGATTGATGTATTATAAACATAGAGCCCTCAGACGAGACGCCTCCACGGGCTCAGACAGGGGGCGCACCGCATCACGAACGGAAACAGACACGCAAACACACACACACACACACTAACACTAACACACTCACACAGACACACACGGAGACAGAGACACACGCGGACACAGAGAGCGTGGAGGCAGCCAGGAATAAAAGGGTAGCTATGGCAACAGGGTGTGGTGCTGGCGCAGCCAACCACATCATTATTCAATCAGGACTGTGTGTGCGTGTGTGCGTTTGCGTACCTAAGTGCGTGTGCGTGTGTGTGTGTGTGTGTGCGTGCCTGTGTGTGCGTATGCGTGTGTGTGCGGACCTGTTCTCTGAGTTCTGGAGGGGCTTGGCCCAGAAGGAGCCCAGGTAGACGCGGGCCACCTCGGGGGTGTTGATCACCTTCCCCAGGGACCACATGAGGGCGCCGTACACACGCATCAGCTGCTGGGTGTCCACCTGTAGACCAGCGCCAGGAGAGGACATCAGAGAGGACCAGAGACCAGTAGCGACCAGTAGACACCAGTAGAGCCGTGCAGTACGTTACGGTAGGTCAGGGGGTACCAGGTGGGCTCCAGCTGATGGTCTCACCTGGTCGGCCTTGTTCAGGACCACCCTGATCTTGTCGTCCTGCCCCCTGAAGGCCTTGATGGCCTCGGAGAACTCGTCCGAGATGTCCAGCTTGTGGGCGTCGAACAGCAGGATGATCCGGTCCACACGCTCCCCAAACCAGCGCAGCACCTCAGAGAAGTCGTAGCCTGCAGGGGAACCGCGAAGGAGAACGCCACGTCAGGACGGAACCGGAGAACCCAACGTCACGACGGAACCGGGGAACCCAACGTCACGACGGAACCGGGGAACCCAACGTCACGACGGAACCGGGGAACCCAAGAGGAGAACCCAACGCCATAACATAACAGACAAACCCAACGTCAGGACGGAACCGGAGAACCCAACGTCACGACGGAACCGGGGAACCCAAGAGGAGAACCCAACGCCATAACAGAACAGACGAACCCAACGTCAGGACGGAACCGGAGAACCCAACGTCACGACGGAACCGGGGAACCCAATGTCACGACGGAACCGGGGAACCCAAGAGGAGAACCCAACGCCATAACAGAACAGACGAACCCAACGTCAGGACGGAACCGGAGAACCCAACGTCAGGACGGAACCGGAGAACCCAACGTCACAATGGAACCGGAAAAAGGAGAACCAAACGTCAGAACAGAACCGGAGAACCCAAGAGGAGAACCCAACGCCATAACAGAACAGATGAACCCAACGTCACGACGGAACCGGGAAAAAGGAGAACCAAACGTGAGAACGGAACAGGGGGAATAAAAAGCAGAACCAAACATCAGAACGTAACAGTAGAGCTGAATATTAGAACCACACACAAACACAGTCATGAATACTGCAGGTCTGGAAGGACTGAGGGAGGAAGGGGGCGTGGCCTGTGGGGGGGGGGGGGGGGGGTAGGGTTACTGTTGGGGGCGGGGCCTGAAGGTGTTGAAGCAACACTGTGGGCGTGGCCTGGGGGTCAAGTATCACATACAAGGTGCGCTGATATTGGATACAGGAGGGTGTGTAGCGCAAGAGTAAATACAGTTACCCTCAGGTTGGACCACCACCAGACTCCTGGGTTAGCATGAGATAGCGGACGAGGATACCGGCTAGGTTAGCATGAGCTAGCGGGCCAAGACACCTGCTAGGTTAGCATGAGCTAGCGGGCCAAGACACCTGCTAGGTTAGCATGCGCTAGCGGACCAAGACATAGGGTTAGCATTAATTAGTGGGCCGATTTACCTGCTAGGTTAGCATATAGGAACCCAAGATCCCTACTGGGTATGCGGTTGCAACCGACCTAGAGATTCATGCTGTATAAGCATTAACTAACAGCAGGGGGGTCCATGTGAACCACTAGCCTGTGGAGCTAACAGAGAGCTGGGTTTCCATGTGAACCACTAGCCTGCGGAGCTAACAGAGAGCTGGATGAGGAGGTGAACCACTAGCCTGTGGAGCTAGCAGAGAGCTGGGTAAGGAGGTGAACCACTAGCCTGTGGAGCTAGCAGAGAGCTGGGTGAGGAGGTGAACCACTAGCCTGTGGAGCTAGCAGAGAGCTGGGTTTCCATGTGAACCACTAGCCTGTGGAGCTAGCAGAGAGCTGGGTGAGGAGGTGAACCACTAGCCTGTGGAGCTAGCAGAGAGCTGGGTGAGGAGGTGAACCACTAGCCTGTGGAGCTAGCAGAGAGCTGGGTTTCCATGTGAACCACTAGCCTGCAGAGTTAGAGTGCCCCCCCCCCCCCCCCCCATCACTTGGGGCTCCTGGGAGGAGATCAGGCCATAGTCATGTGCCCATGTGATCCGGTTCCTCAAACACATGACTCGTCACCACGGCAACCCCCCATTCAAGCTTAGACTCACCGGAGCGATGCGAGCGAGGGAAATATACAACTTCAGCACAACCAGAGAGACAGACAGGCAGAGTGAGACAGACAGGCCTTCCGGCCTGTCTGTCTCACTCTGCCTGTCTGTCTCTCTGGTTGTGGGGAGAAATACAGACAGACAAGCAGAGAGACAGAAAGTTAGAGAGACAGAAAGGCAGAGAGAGACAGAAAGGTAGAGAGACAGACAGGCAGAGTGAGACAGGCAGGCAGCGAGACAGGCAGGAAGACAGACAGGCTGGACAGAGGAGGATCTGGAGGGAATCGACAGTGGCTATTTCTGAATGTGATGACCGGGCTCTTCTAGGAGGAACTGCACAGCGCGTTATCATTTGTGTTGGGGGGGGGGGGGGGATCTTGTGTTGTGTAATATTCCAGTTGAGGTTGTTGTATTGTCGTATTCCAGTTGTGTTATTCTAGTTGTGTTACTGTGTTGGCATTTCTTGTTAGTGTGTTAGCATTTCGTGTTATTCTAGTTGGGTTACGGTGTTGCTTAGTGTGCTAGTGTGCAAGTGTGTTGTGTTGCTTAGTGTGCTAGTGTGTAAGTGTGTTGTGTTAGTGTGTTGTGTAAGTGTGTTGTGTTAGTGTGTGTGTGTGTGTGTGTGTGTGTTGTGGGAATGTGTTAGTGCTGACGTGTGTTTTGACATTCAGGAGGTTAAACACTTCCAGATGAAGGACACACCCTTCACTCTCCCCTCCCTCCCTGCCCTTCACTCTCCCTCCCCCTCCCCGTCCTCTCTCTCTCTCTCCCCCTTCCCTCCCCTCATACAGATGTGTTTTGAGCTCCAGTCATCTCTTCACGGAAACGTGTTAGCTTCATTCGGTCAGTCCGTTCTCCGCTAGCACAGCTCCCCTCACTAGCCGCAGTACGGCCCAGCCTCACGCGATACGCTATGCTATGCTAAGCTATGCTAAGCTATGCTAAGCTATCACAACACAGGCTCCAGGTGCGCGGTGACCTAGGTTCACCCGCGTTACTCTGGGTCGACCTGTCAGGAACCGAGGTCAGAGGGAACCCACACCAGTGCTCCCACCACACACCAGTACTGCCACCACACACCAGTGCTCCCACCACACACCAGTACTGCCACCACACACCAGTACTGCCACCACACACCAGTGCTCCCACCACACACCAGTGCTCCCACCACACACCAGTACTGCCACCACACACCAGTACTGCCACCACACACCAGTGCTCCCACCACACACCAGTACTGCCACCACACACCAGTACTGCCACCACACACCAGTACTGCCACCACACACCAGTACTGCCACCACACACCAGTGCTGCCACCACACACCAGTACTGCCACCACACACCAGTACGCCCACCACACACCAGTACTGCCACCACACACCAGTGCTCCCACCACACACCAGTACACCCACCCCAAATCCCAGGGCACCTCTGGTTCCACTCCTCCCAGGACAGGGAGGGAGAGGGGGGAGGGGGGGGAGGGTACCGCTAGGCTAGGGGAGGAGGGAGCTAGCTAGCAATAGCGATGTAGGATAACAACACAATAAGAGGAAATGAAAGCCAGTAACGGTCCATTGTGTCACCCCTCAATGAGCAGTTTCCACCGCTGTATCAGCCGGCTGCAGCATGGAGCACGGAGCACATGACTCAGGGTGCACTCCCACTAGGCCATCTGGCCGTGGCCGTTTGCACACCTAACCGTGCTCAAATCTGCCAGTGTGAGTGTGGCCAGTCTGGCCAGGCCACGCCAATTTGGCCACTTGGGAGAGGTGAGCTGCTACGGCACGGGCCGCTACGGTACAGATGCTAATGAGCCGACACACGCACACGCACGGCTAGGCAACCTGAGCTGGATGACGTATAGTCCATGCGACGACCACGGACATAATAAAGGCGACGAGCCTTCTTTCCCATTAAACGGTAAACATATATCCAAATAAGCAACAGACTCAGCAAAGTGCGAACTGTGTTCTGTGTGTCGTTGTCCATTGTGTTAGAACTCTGACTGGCGGCAGACTTTATTATGGTCCATGCAGCGGACGCTTGGTGATGACGTGTTACGACGTGATGTACAAGAGCCTACCGTGGCCAGGCCACAGTTGCGACGGCCAACGGCCACGGCCAGATTTCCTTAGTGTGAGTGCACCCTCAGTGTACTGCGAGGTTGGGGGTTCTGTTCCCTCTGTGTCTCAGGAGGTAGAGCAAGGCACTAAACAGTGCAGGGTTGGGGATCTGCTCCCTACCTCTGCTGAGGCGTTGCTTCTCCCCTGACAGGATGCCGGGCGTGTCGATGATGCTGATGCTCTGGAGGACCTGGTTGGGCATCTGGGAGCAGATTAACCTACAGAGACACCAGGCACAGTATTATATACATTATATACTACACATTATTATCATCTGGGAGCAGATTAACCTACTGAGACACCATGCACAGTATTATATACATTATATACTACACATTATTATCATCTGGGAGCAGATTAACCTACTGAGACACCATGCACAGTATTATATACATTATATACTACACATTATTATCATCTGGGAGCAGATTAACCTACTGAGACACCATGCACAGTATTATATACATTATATACTACACATTATTATCATCTGGGAGCAGATTAACCTACAGAGACACCATGCACAGCATTATATACATTATTATATACTATACACATTACTATATATACCATAAACATTATTATATATACACAATGTACATTAATATATACATTATACTCATTATTATATACACTATATATGTTATTACATACATTATACATACTACATTATTGGATACATTATTATATACTACTATTTATAAATTATACTCATTATATACTATATACATTATAATACACTATCTATAAACTAGATACATTATATACTATACTATTACGTTTTACATACATGAGTCTACAGATACATTATGTTTTACATGCATTATAAACATTAACCTACAGTGACATGATAAATATTATATACCCTATCGGTGATGATATAAGGTCATGTAGGTCATGTAGGTCATGTAGGTGATATATTTAGGAGGGTATATTTATATCGTCAGGTCTCAAGTACTGACGCGGTTATAAATCCCACTACTCCACTGATGTGTGTGACGCACGCACACTTCCCCTGGAAACAACAAGTTATTGTTAAAGGTTCCCCCTCATATGGGGCAAGATGGCATTCCTACCATTCCACACACACGCCCGCACACACACGCACACTTGACTCACTCGCATAAACACAGACACACACGCGCACGCAACAGGGATGAGTCCAGAGGGAAAATGGTATTTGGCTAAACTTAGACCCAGAGATAAGAACGGACAGCTCTCTCTCTCTCTGTGTGTGTGTGTGTGTGTGTGTGTGTGTGTGTGTGTGTGTGTGTGTGTGTGTGTGTGTGTGTGTGTGTGTGTGTGTGTGTGTGTGTGTGTGTGTGTGTGTGTGTGTGTGTGTGTGTGTGTGTGTGTGTGTGTGTGTGTGTGTGTGTGTGTGTGTGTCTCTCTCTCTGAGAGGTGAACGAACAGTCACGTCGAAACATTTCAAAATATTCACAACTCCAGAGAATCGACTCTGAGCGGACGCGGCCGAGCGCTACAGACAGGGTCACGTGCGTGTGCGTGGGCGTGCACGTACCGGTTGAGGAAGGCGTTCCCGAAGGCGTTGAGCTTCCTGAAGGGCTTGTTGGGATCCACCACCAGCGCGTTCCCGGGGATGACGCCCTCCGTCTCCCCGTGCATCACCGCGATGAAGCCGTCCGTGGTCGGCTCCGGTCCGATCCGCATCCCAGGGAAGTCCTGCTCCAGGAGATACCTGCAACACAACAAGGCCAGGACCGGAGTCAGACCGGGACCAGGGGCAACACAACAAGACCAGGACCGGAGTCAGACCGGGACCAGGGGCAACACAACAAGACCAGGACCGGAGTCGGACCGGGACCAGGAGCAACACAACAAGACCGGAGTCAGACCGGGACCAGGGGGCAACACAACAAGACCAGGACCGGAGTCAGACCGGGACCAGGAGCAACACAACAAGACCGGAGTCAGACCGGGACCAGGGGGCAACACAACAAGACCAGGACCGGAGTCAGACCGGGACCAGGGGCACCACAACAAGACCAGGACCGGAGTCAGACCGGGACCATGGGCAACACAACAAGACCAGGACCGGAGTCAGACCGGGACCAGGGGCAACACAACAAGACCAGGACCGGAGTCAGACCGGGAGCGGAGCCTCGTCACACCCTGTCACACAAGTTCACAGAGCCAGGGCAGACCAGAGACAGATCGGAACCACAAACTGGACCAGTCAGTCAGTCAGTCATCAAGCCAGCCAGCCAGCCAGCCAGCCAGCCAGGCAATCAGTCAGATACGTGTGGTGGATGTTGAGTGAAGTGTTTTCTCAGAGCATAGGGGCACAGTGTCTGCTGCTCGTCTGCACACAGTGGGAATCAAACCCACGATCTTTCCCAACACCACTCCCGTGTTTTGGCCCCGCCGCCCACGATGCAGAGCAGCCACCAGGGCCGGGGCGCGGCTCTACACCTCTCCCAGCAGCAGCTGTACTGTCGCACATCCTGCTGGGGGGGGGGGTTCCAGTCAAACCGGTTCCTCTCTCACTTCCCTCTCTCCCGAGCAGAGCGCTCCACCTGTCAATCTGCTCCTCGGCGTCTGGATTCACCCTGCAAATGGAATCAAAGTGGCTGCAGGCTGACTTTACATAACAAACAGCCCTGATTTAACACCACAACCTGTTGCTGCTCGCTCCAACTCACTCTAAGGATTCTGTCACTGTCTTGCACAATCAGGAGTAGGCTCATGTGTTTCATTACGTCATCTGGGACCTTTACAGGAAGTAGCACCATACAGGAAGTAGGACCGTACAGGAAGTAGCCCCGTACAGGAAGAAGCCCCGTACAGGAAGAAGCACCGTACAGGAGCTAGCCCGGTAGAGGAAGTAGGACCGTACAGGAAGTAGCCCCGTACAGGAAGTAGCCCCGTACAGGAAGAAGCACCGTACAGGAGCTAGCCCGGTAGAGGAAGTAGGACCGATACAAGAAGTAGCACCATACAGGATGTAGGACCGATACAGGAAGTATTCTTTCGTAAGGTCAGAGGGGTCTACCTCAACTGCCTCACCAGAAGCCTGTACGTCCCCAATACTTCAATACCAGTACTATGATGGTATTCATAGTACTGGTACTCCTACTCATAGTACTGATACTCCTACTCACAGAACTGGTACTCCTACTCACAGAACTGGTACTACACGTTATACATGTAGAGGAGAGGCCCCCAGCTCACAGAGGAAAGGATCTAAACTAAATATCAACCCTAATGAAACAACGTGCACATTTGGCCTCATTATATAATGTATAATATATAATATTATAATGATGTTAAAGTTATCATACTGACGGGTGGATCAGTGGTTGTTGGGTTTCTCTAGGCTCAGAAATACTGACCAATGAGAGGCGAGGACAGAACCACTAGCTCTACCATAGCAACTAGCTCTGCGGGCTGCAACTTGCAGTCAGTTCCCCTGTAGCGGTTAGCTCTCCTGTAGCAGCTAGCAGGCTAACGGCTCAGGAAGTATCAGCCGAGGCAGCGGCACCGGGCCGGCTGCAGAACAATAGAGGTCATGACCAAAACAACAAACAAGACACTGATCGCTTAACACCCCCCCCTGCCCCCCCCCCCCCGCTGACATCACCACACGGGGTCAGGCCTGGCTCTGAAGCGCTCCACACTGACTCCATTCATCCTGTCTCGTGAGGACGTGTTCTGGGTCAAGGGCAGCAGCATTAAAGGTGACATATTATACCACCGGGTGTGACTGTGTGATTAGCCGCTACAAGCCGTTTGGAAATCGGCCTCTTCTGACATCACCGGTGGGCGTGTCCACCGAGATGTGTGACGGATAGATGAGCAACGTTTGCTACGGTCCACTGGGTAGGCTGGTCGACTGGTCTACCCAGCGCACATCTAGGCGGACACGGCCACTTGTGAGGTCAGGTTGAATACCGCTCCCACGAGAAGACTGTGGTTGTACTGGCCAGCACCCAGTATAGCCAGTAGACGATGGAGGTTGTACTGGGAAGCTCCCAGTAGAACCATTAGCAGAGGTTGGTTGTACTGGGCAGCAG
>NC_082386.1:20623999-20625647 GCF_031168955.1 Gadus macrocephalus | reverse complement strand
AACCTACCTACTACTACTAAACGACCCACTACTACTAAACGATCAACTACTACTAAATGACCAACTACTACTATTACTACAAATTTAATTGATAAACAAGGGAACCAGCTCACCTGTTCAAATACTCCAAGTGTCTTCAGACCCTCTCGAAGCCTGACAGACAGACAGACAGACAGACAGACAGACAGACAGACAGACAGACAGACAGACAGACAGACAGACAGATCAGCAGGAGCTCTCAGGAATATCAGTACACTTTTCTGAATCCAGGTAACAGATTGGCCCTGTGGTAGTAAATGTTTATGCATATAGATAAGAGTATATATAGTGTATAGTATGTTTATCTATATGGTATATAGAATGTTTATCTATATAGATATACAGTATATATAGTATATAATATGTTGATCTATATAGATATACAGTATGTTGATCTATATAAATATATTGTATAGATAGAGTTGGATATGTTTATCTGTATAGATCTAGAGTGTATAGAAGGTTGATCTATATAGATATACAGTATACAGTATGTTGATCTATATAGATATACTGCATATATATAGTTGGATATGTTAATGGGTATAGATGTAGAGTGTATAGAAGGTTGTCCACCTCTGCAGAGGCAGCTCCAGCCTGGTGACCAGGGTGAAGCTGACCAGGTCGTCCACGAGGGCGTCACGCTCGTCCAGGCTGCTGATTGGTCGGTTACAGCCGGCCAGCTCCAGGTACTCCCAGCTACCTGCCATGACCCCCTTCAGGTCCTCCAAACTCTGAGCACTCGCCATCTGAAGACACCACAGTCAGCCAGTCAGAGGAATCCATCGACGTACACACACATGCAGAGAGACACACACACACACACACGCAGAGAGACACACACACACACACATGCAGAGAGACACACACACACACACACACGCAGAGAGACACACACACACACACGCAGAGAGACACACACACACACACACACATGCAGAGAGACACACACACATGCAGAGAGATACACACACACCCACACGCAGAGAGAGACACACACACACACACACACATGCAGAGAGACACACACAATTATCACACAACAATAATGTGTGTGGTGTGTGTGTGTGTGTGTGTGTGTGTGTGTGTGTGTGGTGTGTGTGTGTGTGTGTGTGTGTGTGTGTGTGTGTGTGTGTGTGTGTGTGTGTGTGTGTGTGTTTGCGTTTGGCGTGCGTGAGTGCGTGTTGCGTTTGGCGTGCGTGCGTACGTGCGTGTGCGTGCATGCGCTTGGCGTGCGTGTGTGTGTGTGTGCGCGCCGCACCGTGCTCAGCGTGCGTGTGAAGTGCGTGTCGGGGGTCATGTGATGCAGGCCGAGGGGCTCGTCGCCGGGGGGGGGCGAAGAGGCCCTGGAAGAGGGCGGGGCCGAGGAAGAGCAGGGGGGGGGCGCCGTGCACCAGACACACGGAGAGCAGCCGGCCCACCGCCAAGTAGAGGCCCCCCGCAGGGCTGGGGACACGCACACGCACACGCACACACACACACACAGATATAGATATAGGTTCTACAGTGAAGGTTCTAGATAGAGGTTCTACAGTGAAGGTTCTAGATAGATATAGGTTCTACAGTGATGGTTCTAGATAGATATAGGTTCTACAGTGAAGGTTCTAGA
>NC_082386.1:20571499-20618999 GCF_031168955.1 Gadus macrocephalus | reverse complement strand
TAGTGGTTAGTATAGTAGTAGTATAGTAGCAGTATAGTAACCTCTCTGGGGTGTAGTGGTTAGTATAGTAGCAGTATAGTAACCTCTCTGGGATGTAGTGGTTAGTATAGTAGTAGTAGTAGTATAGTAGCAGTATAGTTACCTCTCTGGGATGTAGTGGTTAGTATAGTAGTAGTAGCAGTATAGTAGCAGTATAGTAACCTCTCTGGGGTGTAGTGGTTAGTATAGTAGCAGTATAGTTACCTCTCTGGGATGTAGTGGTTAGTATAGTAGTAGTAGTATAGTAGCAGTATAGTAACCTCTCTGGGATGTAGTGGTTAGTATAGTAGTAGTATAGTTACCTCTCTGGGATGTAGTGGTTAGTATAGTAGTAGTATAGTAGCAGTATAGTAACCTCTCTGGGATGTAGTGGTTAGTATAGTAGCAGTATAGTTACCTCTCTGGGATGTAGTGGTTAGTATAGTAGTAGTAGCAGTATAGTAACCTCTCTGGGATGTAGTGGTTAGTATAGTAGCAGTATAGTAACCTCTCTGGGATGTAGTGGTTAGTATAGTAGTAGTATAGTAGCAGTATAGTAACCTCTCTGGGGTGTAGTGGTTAGTATAGTAGCAGTATAGTAACCTCTCTGGGATGTAGTGGTTAGTATAGTAGCAGTATAGTAACCTCTCTGGGATGTAGTGGTTAGTATAGTAGTAGTAGCAGTATAGTAACCTCTCTGGGATGTAGTGGTTAGTATAGTAGTAGTAGTAGTAGTATAGTAGCAGTATAGTTACCTCTCTGGGGTGTAGTGGTTAGTATAGTAGCAGTATAGTAACCTCTCTGGGATGTAGTGGTTAGTATAGTAGTAGTAGTATAGTAGTAGTATAGTAGCAGTATAGTTACCTCTCTGAGATGTAGTGGTTAGTATAGTAGTAGTAGCAGTATAGTAGCAGTATAGTAACCTCTCTGGGGTGTAGTGGTTAGTATAGTAGTAGTAGTATAGTAGCAGTATAGTAACCTCTCTGGGATGTAGTGGTTAGTATAGTAGCAGTATAGTTACCTCTCTGGGATGTAGTGGTTAGTATAGTAGCAGTATAGTAACCTCTCTGGGATGTAGTGGTTAGTATAGTAGTAGTATAGTAGCAGTATAGTAACCTCTCTGGGGTGTAGTGGTTAGTATAGTAGCAGTATAGTAACCTCTCTGGGATGTAGTGGTTAGTATAGTAGCAGTATAGTAACCTCTCTGGGATGTAGTGGTTAGTATAGTAGTAGTAGCAGTATAGTAACCTCTCTGGGATGTAGTGGTTAGTATAGTAGTAGTAGTAGAGTAGTAGTAAAGTAGCAGTATAGTTACCTCTCTGGGGTGTAGTGGTTAGTATAGTAGCAGTATAGTAACCTCTCTGGGATGTAGTGGTTAGTATAGTAGTAGTAGTAGTATAGTAGTAGTATAGTAGCAGTATAGTTACCTCTCTGGGATGTAGTGGTTAGTATAGTAGCAGTATAGTAACCTCTCTGGGATGTAGTGGTTAGTATAGTAGTAGTATAGTAGCAGTATAGTAACCTCTCTGGGGTGTAGTGGTTAGTATAGTAGCAGTATAGTAACCTCTCTGGGATGTAGTGGTTAGTATAGTAGCAGTATAGTAACCTCTCTGGGATGTAGTGGTTAGTATAGTAGTAGTAGCAGTATAGTAACCTCTCTGGGGTGTAGTGGTTAGTATAGTAGTAGTAGTAGTAGTAGTAGCAGTATAGTAACCTCTCTGGGATGTAGTGGTTAGTATAGTAGTAGTAGCAGTATAGTAACCTCTCTGGGGTGTAGTGGTTAGTATAGTAGTAGTAGTAGTATAGTAGCAGTATAGTAACCTCTCTGGGATGTAGTGGTTAGTATAGTAGTAGTATAGTTACCTCTCTGGGATGTAGTGGTTAGTATAGTAGCAGTATAGTAACCTCTCTGGGATGTAGTGGTTAGTATAGTAGTAGTAGTATAGTAGCAGTATAGTAACCTCTCTGGGATGTAGTGGTTAGTATAGTAGTAGTAGCAGTATAGTAACCTCTCTGGGGTGTAGTGGTTAGTATAGTAGTAGTATAGTTACCTCTCTGGGATGTAGTGGTTAGTATAGTAGTAGTATAGTAGCAGTATAGTAACCTCTCTGGGATGTAGTGGTTAGTATAGTAGTAGTAGTAGTATAGTAGCAGTATAGTAACCTCTCTGGGATGTAGATGCCCATGGTGAGCATCTCCTCCTGGAAGCGCTCCTTGTTGTTGCAGAGAGTACACCTGAAGAAGTGCAGACCTGCACTGATGGCCTGGTGCTGGACACACAGACAGGTACTCAGAGAGAGAGACAGGTACTCAGAGAGACAGGTACTCAGACAGAGAGACAGGTACTCAGAGAGACAGGTACTCAGACAGAGAGACAGGTACTCAGACAGAGAGACAGGTACTCAGAGAGACAGGTACTCAGAGAGACAGGTACTCAGACAGAGAGACAGGTACTGAGAGAGACAGGTACTCAGACAGAGAGACAGGTACTCAGAGAGACAGGTACTCAGACAGAGAGACAGGTACTCAGAGAGAGAGACAGGTACTCAGACAGAGAGACAGGTACTCAGACAGAGAGACAGGTACTCAGAGAGAGAGACAGGTACTCAGACAGAGAGACAGGTACTCAGACAGAGAGACAGGTACTCAGAGAGACAGGTACTCAGACAGAGAGACAGGTACTCAGACAGAGAGACAGGTACTCAGACAGAGAGACAGGTACTCAGACAGAGAGACAGGTACTCAGAGAGAGAGACAGGTACTCAGAGAGAGAGACAGGTACTCAGAGAGAGAGACAGGTACTCAGAGAGAGAGACAGGTACTCAGACAGAGAGACAGGTACTCAGACAGAGAGACAGGTACTCAGACAGAGAGACAGGTACTCAGACAGAGAGACAGGTACTCAGACAGAGAGACAGGTACTCAGAGAGAGAGACAGGTACTCCGAGAGAGAGACAGGTACTCAGACAGAGAGACAGGTACTCAGAGAGACAGGTACCCAGACAGAGAGACAGGTACTCAGACAGAGAGACAGGTACTCAGAGAGACAGGTACTCAGAGAGACAGGTACTCAGACAGAGAGACAGGTACTCAGACAGAGAAACAGGTACTCAGACAGAGAGACAGGTACTCAGAGAGACAGGTACTCAGACAGAGAGACAGGTACTCAGACAGAGAGACAGGTACTCAGAGAGAGAGACAGGTACTCAGAGAGAGAGACAGGTACTCAGACAGAGAGACAGGTACTCAGAGAGAGAGACAGGTACTCAGAGAGAGAGACAGGTACTCAGACAGAGAGACAGGTACTCAGACAGAGCGATACTCAGACAAAGAGACAGGCCGGTGGGCAGACAGGAGGTGGGGTCAGACAGGCAGACAGGCAGGTGGGCAGACAGGAGGTGGGGTCAGAGAGGCAGACAGGCAGGTGGGCAGACAGGAGGTGGGGTCAGAGAGGCAGACAGGCAGGTGGACAGACAGGAGGTGGGGTCAGAGAGGCAGACAGGCAGGTGGACAGACAGGAGGTGGGGTCAGACAGGCAGACAGGCAGGCGGGCAGACAGGAGGTGGGGTCAGAGAGGCAGGCGGGCAGACAGGAGGTGGGGTCAGACAGGCAGACAGGCAGGTGGGCAGACAGGAGGTGGGGTCAGAGAGGCAGACAGGCAGGTGGGCAGACAGGAGGTGGGGTCAGAGAGGCAGACAGGCAGGTGGACAGACAGGAGGTGGGGTCAGAGAGGCAGACAGGCAGGTGGGCAGACAGGAGGTGGGGTCAGACAGGCAGACAGGCAGGTGGGCAGACAGGAGGTGGGGGCAGACAGGCAGGTGGGCAGACAGGAGGTGGGGTCAGAGAGGCAGACAGGCAGGCGGGCAGACAGGAGGTGGGGTCAGAGAGGCAGACAGGCAGGTGGGCAGACAGGAGGTGGGGTCAGACAGGCAGACAGGCAGGTGGGCAGACAGGAGGTGGGGTCAGAGAGGCAGACAGGCAGGCGGGCAGACAGGAGGTGGGGTCAGAGAGGCAGACAGGCAGGCGGGCAGACAGGAGGTGGGGTCAGACAGGTACCTGTATGCAGGCCCTGTGGAACCAGCTGGTGTGGCAGGAGGGGCACTTGAGGACGGAGTAGCCCAGCAGCGGGGGGAGGGGGTCCAGGCAGACGGAGCAGGACTGGGGCAGGCTGACCTCCAGGGCCCCCGGGCCCAGGGTCTGCTTAGGGCCGTGCTCCACGCAGTAGGACCTGGGGGGGGGGGGGGGAGGCACTGGGTGAGGGGGGGAGGCACTGGGTGAGTGAGGGAGGGGGAGGCACTGGGTGAGTGAGGGGGGGAGGGGGAGGCACTGGGTGAGGGGGGGAGGGGGAGGCACTGGGTGAGGGGGGGAGGGGGAGGCACTGGGTGAGGGGGGGGGGGGGAGGCACTGGGTGAGTGAGGGAGGGGGAGGCACTGGGTGAGTGAGGGGGGGGGGAGGCACTGGGTGAGTGAGGGGGGGGGAGGCACTGGGTGAGGGGGGGAGGCACTGGGTGAGGGGGGGAGGCACTGGGTGAGGGGGGGAGGCACTGGGTGAGTGAGGGAGGGGGAGGCACTGGGTGAGGGGGGGGGGGGAGGCACTGGGTGAGGGGGGGAGGGGGAGGCACTGGGTGAGTGAGTGAGTGAGTTACTATGAGTGAGTTACTCCGAGTGAGGGAGGGAGTGAGTTAGCGAGTGAGTGATGATGAAGTATTTTAGTCTATGCTATTTCTGATGACATGTTTCAAGCCAACAAGAGTTCTGAAAGGTTTCTTCTCGACACAATGGACAACACAATATAAGGTTTATTGAGTTTGTAGATAAGTTAAAGACTACAAACATGGCCACTTTGCCATTTCCGCTAAAGCCAAGACGGACCAAAGGTTTACCCGGGTAAACTAGAACATGTAGGCGTGGCCTATTTACCATTCCGCCCACTTCCAATATAAACTGCTTGTTTACTGGTGTTCAAGAGATGCCTCATGAATAGGGTTGAGCACCGAAACTCGGTTCCAGTAGGGAACCGGTTCCGACGTAAACGGTTGTAACGAGATCGAATAAGAACGCACATTTCGGTTCCTCATAACGGTGCCTGGCGTTTTTTAACGCCCCCTGCCCCGCCCTCATGGTGTTGCGGCGTCAACTTGCGTTAGTGCTGGGCGCTATACCGGTTCAGACTGAATAACGGTGTGTATTTTCGTTAGGAAATGCTTTTGTTATATACCGCGGCCGCCATACCGATGTATTTCGGAACGCAGCGCTCCGCGACACTGTTTCAGACGGGACCCTTTTCAATGTTGCGCTAAACACGCATGGTACGACTACGACTTTCTTTATAGGTCCATGACTGCGAGGCGTGGTATTTCAGGCCAACTGGTAATAGAGTGTGTCTGTGTCACGGCTTTCAAACATATAAACCATAAAGCCTATGGGCTCCTCGAGACTCGGGACGGACTTGTCAACGCGCTGCGGCATCGCTTACTTGATGTTGTTTTGATTGAAGATCGGCAGGTTGTAGTGGGTGAACTTGAATGAGCGCGCGCGCGTGTGTGTGTGTGTGTGTGTGTGTGTGTGTTTGTGTTAATTAATATGACTTTGGCAATAATGTTGCGCCATGATGCGTGCCTGCCTGCTTTCAGCAAGTAATTAATATTATTATAATTATTACTCAGAACAAGTCGTGCATGTATGCAAGTGTGTGCAGTTTTTTTAAGTACCGGTTCGAGAACCGTTTTAGCACCGGAACCGTTTGAAAAGTACCGAGTAGGCACCGGTATCGGATAAAACCCAAACGATACCCAACCCTACTCATGAACCACCTGCAGTACACAAGCCTGTTTACCTTGAGTCTCTGTTAGACTAAACCAGGTGTTGAACATTTACCACTCTCAGAGTCCTACCTAGCCCGAGACGACCATACCACAAAGGGTCTAATTAGTTTATCATCAGTCGGTGAATGACTCTGAGTGAGTGAGTGAGTGAGTGAGTGACTCTGAGTGAGTGAGTGAGTGAGTGAGTGAGTGAGTCTGAGTGAGTCTCTCTGAGTGAGTGAGTGAGTGAGTGAGTGAGTGAGTGAGTGAGTGAGTGACTCTGAGTGAGTGAGTGAGTGAGTGAGTGAGTGAGTGAGTGAGTGAGTGACTCTGAGTGAGTGAGTGAGTGAGTGACTCTGAGTGAGTGAGTGAGTGAGTGAGTCTGAGTGAGTGAGTGAGTGAGTGAGTGAGTGAGTGAGTGACTCTGAGTGAGTGAGTGAGTGACTCTGAGTGAGTGAGTGAGTGAGTGAGTGAGTGAGTGAGTGAGTGAGTCTGAGTGAGTGAGTGAGTGAGTGAGTGACTCTGAGTGAGTGAGTGAGTGACTCTGAGTGAGTGAGTGAGTCTGAGTGAGTGAGTGAGTGAGTGAGTGAGTGAGTGAGTGAGTCTGAGTGAGTGAGTGAGTGAGTGACTCTGAGTGAGTGAGTGAGTGAGTGAGTGAGTGAGTGACTCTGAGTGAGTGAGTGAGTGAGTGAGTGAGTGAGTGAGTGAGTGAGTGAGTGAGTGAGTGAGTGAGTGACTCTGAGTGAGTGAGTGAGTGAGTGACTCTGAGTGAGTGAGTGAGTGACTCTGAGTGAGTGAGTGAGTGAGTGACTGACTGACTGACATGAAATCTCCGCTGAACTGGAAGATGAACTGGTTTGGGCCGCAGGGGAAGTGGACCTTCTTCTTGCAGCTCCCCACGCAGCATCCCACTGCAGCACCCTTCCTCTTACACACCCCGCACGTCTGCACACACACACACACACACACACACACACACACACACACACACACACACACACACACACACACACACACACACACACACACACACACACACACACACAGTGAGGCAAGGCTAACTGTAGACAGAGTGATGCTAGGCTAACTGTAGCAAGAGTGATGATAGGCTAACTGTAGGCAGAGCGATACTAGGTCAACTTTAGATGCTAGTGGTGCTAAGCTAAGTACAGATGCTAGTGAAGCTAGGCTAGCTACCCACCAGGCGAGAGCAGCGTCTGGTTTCCTTGATGATGTCATCGACCAGGAAACCGAAGACGCCATCGTCCTCCTCTCCTCTCTGGTACACCCCGCTGGCCGTCAGCTACACAAAAACAACAACAACAACAACAACGACAACGTTAAGAACAACACGAAAAGCAACCACAATAAGAACAACACAAATAGGAACGTACACAAACTAACAAACAAAAAACAATAACAACACCAATAAGAACAATCAAAGACAATAGCAAGAACAGAAACAAAAACAATAAGAACAATCAGACGAGCAACACAAACAAGATAAAAAACAATAACACAAACAAAAACCACAAGAGGAACAACACATAAAACCAAAATAAGAAAATATAACAACAACCACAACAACACATAAAGCAGCAATAACAACAACCTAAAGAACCATAAAAACACATTCACCAATAATAAGAACTTCAACAATAAGAACACATACAACAATAATCAGAACAAGCCAAACAACAACAAGAACACATACAACAATAATGAGAACAACAATAAGACCCACCAACCATCAAATATTCATGCCTCGTAAAGGTTGTCTTGGCAACACATATTGATGCCACATCTTTAGATTATTCTATTGTGGCAACCCCACGCCATTGACCAGGGGCCAGCCGCTTCAGCACCCTCCCCGTGGTCGGGTGGTGGAAGGAAGATACCTCCCCCTCCACCCAGCTGCACTATGAGGGAGCATCAAGCGGGCAATCAAGAACATTGGGGGCACCTGGGGGACGGGGACGAGAGAGGAGCTTTAAGGAATGGGGACGGAGCAGACGCGAGAGAGGGCTGACCGGGAAGAGACGTGTTGTTGACCCGACGTTACTAAACAGAACGTTTCTCCCCCCCCCCCCAGGAGTAAGCCGGAGGCGTCGGGTGTTGTTTCCCCGCCGACCCCGAGGAAGGGCTGGACCAGGAGGTCCCGCACCCTTATTCCCGATTACGGAAGAACCTTAGTTTGTGTATGATTTCCCTTTTTGTGACTGGACTTAAAATAAAACCCGTTGCACCGCAACCCTGCTTCATTCATTAATTCCCGAATCCCCGCCGCCGACGAAAGGGGTTGCCACACTATTGATGACGTATTGATGACGTATTGACGATGCATGGAGGACGTATTGATTATGTATTGATGTTTCCTTACCAAACACAGGTAGTGAATGGTCAGCTTCTCCTTCTCAAGGTAAACCCTTTCACCAAACTGGTCTGGAGTGTCATCCCTCTGTCTGCAGAGAACACAGCCTATACACACACACACACACACAGTTGTAGTATTTTAGTTAGTACTTAACTTAGAGCAGTATGCATATCTAACATAGTCTATATAGACTCTTAACGATTTATTACAGTTAACTCACAATCCTCTGGAATAATCGTGTTGCGACATCGGATCGTCTTCATATTGCTGTAGAGAGAGATAGAGAAGGGGGGAGCGAGAAAGAGCGAGAGAGAGAGAGAGAGCACGCGTATCAAAAACACGGAGACATTGTTGTAGTTTCCGAGAGATCGGGAGAGCGGGAGAGACGTACGTTCAGCGGGGAGCCGCTCCTCGGCTCATCTCAGAGTCGATCCACCTTCGGTGTTTATTAGCGACGGAACAATGTCGACCTTTTTAAATTTCCCTCTTCTTCGGACAAGACGTGACGTCATTGAAGCGTATCCGGTGGACAGCTGCTTGAAAAATAAAAGCCTCCCTCCCCACACGCACGCGCGCACACACACGCACGATAAAATTACATTAACGTTATCAATGATACGTTTCTATCAAAAGCGACTAGCAACCCAAAGTGTAGGACAAATGCTTGCACGTAAAAGTTATTAAATAAATGCTACATTATAGGAAAATACTTGCTAGTGTTTGTTTCCCGGTGTCAGCGGGAGCTCGGGTCTCAATCCTTCTTTCAGTTGATCTTAGCTTTTTAGTTCATTGAATTATATTTCGCTTACGAGTGAATGCAGTATGAAATGATGAATGTATCAGGAAATGTATGTGTTCAGGAAAACACTGCTCATGTCTACATGTACACCATTTAATATTTATTATAGACATTTTATATACATTTCAACAGTTGTATTTTGCTATGTGGTACAATCTTTAAAATCTGCTGTTTGTAAATCAAAAAAACTTACAAAACTCATCAAAACTCCCAAACTGATATTTTTTTTCTTTTTGGAAGACTAGAAAAAATACTTTATTGTATTAATCATGCATTACACAAACAAAAGCCTTGAATTACACCAGAGGGGTGAAACACCTTGACAGGTAAAACAGGACAACAGAAACCAGACGAGCTCTCCTGCCGTGGTCCGTGAGGACGTTACAAATCCCTTAACTTAGAAAAATAAAATATCATTAAAAACAAACGAGTGGAATAATCCTGCCCAATCCCAACCGTGATGTCATCGCTCCAACCGTGATGTCATCCGTCCAACAGCAAAGCCATTGCTCAGAACCGTGATGTCATCATTAAAAAAAATGGCGATATCACCCCCAAACTATGATTTCATCACCTGACCCGTAAGGTAATATCCTGACCTGGGACCTGTGACGTCATCGCTCAGAACCACGACGTCATGGGTCTCCAGCGTGATGTCATCACCTGAACCGTGGCATCATTAGTGATGAGTTATTCGTCCCAACCAATCAGAGCAGAGTTATACGCGAGTCCGAAAGGTTGGGACTGGGTTCTGCTTCCTGTTTCCTGCTCAGAGAACCAATCATAAAACCGTCTAAAAAGTCACACGTCTGTGTTTCTGTGTTGTGTGTGTGTGTTGGGGTAGGGTCTTTAGTAGGAAGGGGTCAGGGTTCAAAGGTCATCCTGCTGCTCAGTTGGGCTAAGAATCCATGACCCCAGCAGCTAGGAACCAGAGGGCTACAGAACTAGGAGACAAGGGCGAAGGGATCAAGGAGCTAGGAAACAAGGGTGTAGGAGGCCAGCGGGTCCAGTGGGTTTGATTGTCCTGATCCGTGTGACCCCAGGGAGGGGTGGGTTGGGGGGGGGGGGGGGGGGGGGGTTTGAGTGTTTACACTTCCGGCGGTCCGTTCATATCAAAAGAATTACAAAACTAGATTTCCTTTACATGGGCGAGTGGGACGCCGGCTCCATGGAGACCCAGGACGGGCTCCACTTCCTGTTCCTCGGCACGCCACCATCATCCAGACCATAATAACCACAACAACGGAGGAGGCGGAGGGGGCCGTGTCTCTGAGTGAAACCGGACTTCTTAGCGTTTAGTCGACCTCTTTGTGTGTGTGTCTGTGTGTCCGTGTGTGTGTGTGTGCGTCTGTCCGTCTGTGTGTGTATGTGTCTGTATATGTGTCACTGTGTGTGTCCGTCTCTCTCTGTGTGTACGTGTGTCTGTCTGTGTGTCCTACCGTCTGTGTGTGTTTGTATGTGTGTCCGTCTCTCTCTGTGTGTACGTGTGTCTGTCCGTCTGTCTGTGTGTGTGTCTGTCCGTCTGTCTGTGTGTGTGTGTCTGTCCGTCTGTCTGTGTGTGTGTGTCCGTCTGTCTGTGTGTGTGTCGGTCCGTCTGTATGTGTATATCTGTCTCTGTACGTGTGTGTGTGTGTGTGTGTGTGTGTGTGTGTGTGTGTGTGTGTGTGTGTGTGTGTGTGTGTGTGTGTGTGTGTCCGTCTGTCTGTGTGTGTGTGTGCGGTCCTCTCTAGACGTAGACGCGGGCCAGGGCGTCGGCGCCGGCGGAGGCGATGTAGGCCCTGCTGGGGTGGAAGGCCACGTCGTAGATGGCCTCCTCGCTCTTCTTCCGGTGGGCCGTGATCTCCTGGACGCACGTCTTGCTGTCCACGCTCCAGAGACGCACCGAGCAGTCGTGACCTGCACACAGCGAGCCCCACGTTAGCCACAAGCCACGTTAGCCCCGTGGTAGCTCTGTTAGCTCCACGCTAGATTCAAGCTAGCTGCAGGGTAGCCCCCTGTTAGCTCCGTCTCCTCCACATTAGCCACATGTAAGCTCTGTTAGCTCTGTGATGGCCACGTGTTAGCTCTCTGTTAGACAGGTGTTAGCTCTGTGTTAGCAATGTGTTAGCTCTGGGTAAGCAATGTGTAAGCTCTTTGATGGCCACATGTTAGCGCTGTGTTAGCTCTATTTTAGGCAACGTGTTAGAGCCGTGTTCGACATGCGTTTGCGCGGCATGTTTGCTTTACCATGTTAGCCAGTGGAGGCTTCTCCATTGAGGAGAGGGAGGAAGATCCTCCTTAACATTGTTGAGAATAAAACATGTAGATTGCCCAGACTACTGTAATGAATTAATGCCCTTAAATATGACAAATTTAATGCCTTTGAATATATAATGTTCGTTTCCCTGGGTAAAGGGACATTAGCACCCCCTATCGCCTTTTGACAATTACTTCAGGGAGGAAGGTCCTCCCTCAGCCTCCGTTGACTCCCATTCATTTCCCCAAAAGTACTGGCGGCCGGTGGATAACATGGGTTTCATTGGGAGAGAGGAGGAAAGTCCTCCTCTGAGTGGGTGTGACCTTACAGGCGTCTGATTTGCGCAAATATCTAGTCGCGCTGCGCTATGAACCAATCAGCAGGATCCCTGGCTGGTGAGCAGTATTGCCAGATTGGGCAGATTTCCAACCCAATTGGGCTACTTTTAACCTCTTTAGGCTGGGCGGGATCATTGGGCGGGAAATGTACCCAATCTGGCAACGCTATCGATAACAAACAAACCCGCTCTGCCTGCATTGCCGCTCAGTTAGAGACGCAAAGCAGGTGAAATCATCTGAAGGATAACGAGGTTCTAACATTTGCAAATAAAGTGTACAATGGAAACATTGGAAACAGAGGACATTGTTCATGTTTAATCACACAAAGCATTCCATTCATTGAGTTACAGTGCTAAGTTAGCGACCAAAGAAAAAGGTAGACCACTTCGCAAAATCGAGATCACCAAAAGTAATGGCAACGTCAGTGTTGTGGGTGCTACATGGTTTGCTAGGTACTCATGGCTTACTGGTAGCATTACTAGCAATCGACTGTAATCCTGGCTCTGTTTGCTAATGAATAATGGCAAATCTCCAACTTGGGCTGTTCATGGTTTCCCTGATGTGAAAAATCTTGATAGGGCAACCAAACGCCACCACTAGTGTCAAGTTGACGTTGGTGCTGCTATGCGACTTTCCTTGCTAGGCACCATGCCTGTAGATCAGGTTGAATCTAGAATACTGTTATCGTTCTTTTACTAGTTTGTTACTCTGACCGTTCTGTTCGATATCGTGGAAATGGTGTGGAACGGGTGAATGATTCATGATGCATTTTATCACTTTTGGTCAGTCTTTTCTTAAAACAATTGTGACTGAAAATAAACATAGCTAAATTACAACCAATAACTTCAGTCATTGAGGGCAAAAATAGGCCCCAGATTTTTTTATTTACTTTTACAAATCAATAGTCGGCCTGATTTAAGGAATGGGCTTTGCATCCTTTCCTTCTGCCCTTGTGGTCCATTTCAAAGACATGCTGCCCACCAGCTTTCAAATCACCAGTGATGCCACTGGTGGCTTTGTATCAAATGTATTCACATAACTATCCCGCCCTACTATTTTGTAGTTCACCAAAACACCCTGAAACAACTTGAGTCTCACATTCTTATGCCACCATTACACCAACAGTGCAAGCAGGCCAATGGCAACCAAGCGCGCAGTCCTTCCTCCCTCACTTTAAAAACTACCAGCCGCCACTGATGTTAGCTCTTCACCAGTTAGCATCCACAAGTTAGCATCATGTTAGACGTAGCCCACCTATCCACAGGAAGTGATGCGTGACTTACTTCCTGACATCAGGTAGATGCCGTTCGGGTCGACCGCCAGGCTGGTGACCGCGTCCAGGTGAGCCACCATGTCATGAACCACCTTACCTGCACACACACACACACACACACACACACACACACACACACACACACACACGCGCGCACACACACACACGTCAGACCTTTGTATATCAGACAGGTTGACAGACAGACAGACAGGCAGGCAGACAGACAGGCACCACTGACCTGTCTTGTTGTCGTAGAACTTGATGTGTCTGTCCTCGTGGGCGGTGATGGTGAGGGGGAGCGTCGGGTGGCTCACCACCTTGTTGATGTGATTGGCTCCTGGCAGTGCTGGGGGCGGGCATATGCAAATCACATGAGGGAAATGCTTCCAGTGCGTGTCTGCTTGTGAAGTGTGTTTCTGCGTGCGCGTGTGTACGTACTGCTTTCTCCCTGGCCGTGCAGCACCAGTGCATGCTGGGAGGTCTCCAGGTCATAGAGGACCACATCCCCACTGCTGAATGATGTCACCATGTGGGCGGGGTCACAGCCGTTGAAGTCCACCGACGTCGGAATGCCGTGCTCTGCAGACACACACACACACACACACACACACACACACACACACACACACACACACACACACACACACACACACACACACACACACACACACACACACACACACACACACACACAGGTCAGATAGACAGGCCAGACATGACAGGGAGACATGTTTATATCTGACAGGTACACCCGGTGACGTCACGTGACGTCACGTGGCCGCGGCGAGGTCCTACCTCGGTCGGCGTTCAGGGTGCACACGGCCCCGCCCTTGTCCTGAGGGTTCCACAGCTTCACCGTCCCGTCGGCCGAGCACGACAGCAGCCGCTTCTTGATGCCGCTGTAAGCCAATCCCCACACGGCGTCCGTATGCCCCGCCCACGAGCCCGCCAGCACGCTGGGGTCTGATTGGTCGGGGGCAGAATCAAACCACGGGAGGTCACGATCATGACCAAACGGATGTGTACCGACATAGGGTCAGGGGTCAGGGGTCAGACCTACCGTAGGTGTCGTAGGGGTCCACGTTAGAACTGGGCATGTTCCACCAGTGGATGTTGGAGTCGATGCCTCCGGTGAAACACTGCTCTCCACTGGAGCTCATAGCCACACACAGCACCGCACCACTGGGGGGGAAGAGAGAGAGAGAGAGAGAGAGAGAGAGAGAGAGAGAGAGAGAGAGAGAGAGACAGAGACAGAGACAGAGAGAGAGAGAGAGAGAGAGAGACAGAGACAGAGAGAGAGAGAGAGAGAGAGAGAGAGAGAGAGAGACAGAGAGAGAGAGAGAGAGACAGAGAGAGAGAGAACATGATTTTGGTGAATTCCTGAAGAGGTGTGTGTGTGTGTGTGTGTGTGTGTGTGTGTGTGTGTGTGTGTGTGTGTGTGTGTGTGTGTGTGTGTGTGTGTGTGTGTGTGTGTGTGTGTGTGTGTGTGTGTGTGTGTGTGTGTGTGTGTCTTACATGTGGGCTCTGAATGTGTAGATGGGTTCCACATCGAAAGAGGCACTTCTAGAAGAACCAGAAACACATCGAGTTAGGACAACTTCACCAACAACCCCATCATCTCCATCTCTAACCCCTCCATCACCTCCGTCCCACCACCGCCACGACCTCCATCACCCCCACCACCCCCATCATCTCCACCACCCCCATCATCTCCACCATCACCTCCATCTTCATCTCCATCATCTCCACCACCACCTCCATCACTATCCTGATCACCGACACTCACACCCCCAGCCCCCCCACCCCCCCGCCCCCCCATGCAGGCTCCAGGGGGCCGTACTTCTTGGCGGGGAGGGTCTTGGTGAGGTTCCAGAGCTTCAGCGTCTGGTCCTCGGACACCGTGACCATGCAGGGGTCCACGGGGTGGAAGGCCAGCGCCCGCACCCCGTCGAAGTGGCTCCGCAGCGTGTACTTGGGGCTCCACGTCTTCCGGAAGGACGAGTCCTTACTGGACGGCAGCTGACACACACACACACACACACACACACAGGAAGTGACATCACTGAACGGGATATGACATCACTGAACAGGACGCGCGATGGCGTCAGTGGAGCGCGGACGTGGATCTACAACATCACGCGCACACACACATGAACTACGTAAACACACACACACACGTACGTACGGAGTAATTGTGTACATGTGTGTGGTCATTACATCATAGCTGTAGTCGGGGTCGTCGTTGGCGACGGTGAGGTCAGCGAGGTCGCCCAGTCCGAGCACGTTCTCCAGGACGTCCTCGTTGCCGCCCAACAGGAAGGACTTCCCCCCGCTGGCAGGGTATGGCAGTGGCTCCGCTGAGAGGGAAGATAAAACTTTATTAACAAAAAGGCCCAAGACGACACGGACCACCACGACCAGCTGACCAGTGCAGGGCTAACCCCATCAGCGCTAGCCCGCCCAGTGCTAAGCTAACCGGACAGGCACGCGGTTAAGTTAACTGCCGCTAGGCTAACCTAACAGGCAATAGGCTAACACAACAGGCGCTAGGCTCACATAACAGGCACTAGGCTAAGCTAACAGGCGCTAGGCTAGGCTAATAGGCCCTAGGCTAACCTAACAGGCGCTAGGCTAAAACAAGAGGCGCTAGGCTAACCTAACAGGCGATAGGCTAACACTACAGGCGCTAGGCTAACACAACAGCCACTAGGCTAACACAACAGCCACTAGGCTAACACAACAGCCCCTAGGCTAACTTGAATAGCGGTAGCATTGCTCTTCGAGTTAGCCTTTCACTCCCTGCTCTAACCCGACCAGCGCTTCATATTTGTTTCGACCAATCGTATCGATGGAGGCAAGGACCGGTTAGGGGGTAATGGGCGAAGACAAACTCTAGGCTACGCTAGCAGAGCAGTGCTAGGCTAGCGCTAGGCTATGCTTACGCTAGGCTAAGCTAGCCCTCACCCCACTCGGTGCCGTCCCCGGAGCTGCGGGCTTCCCCGGCGCCCTCGCCGTCCTCCGCCGTCACCAGGAAGTCGAACTCCTTCAGCGCCTCCTCCGTGTCCGCGTCCTCCGCGAGCTCCGACGCTAGCCCCTCGTTAGCCACCTGCACACGGCGCCGCGACAGGCAGATTATACCACCGGTATAACATGGAGTTACCGTAGCATAAGTAGCATACAATGCTAATGCAAAAAAGGTATGCGTACTCTTCTCATACCTGTTTATAGTACCTCATTATAGTATTCTGTTTAACTGAATACTATCTTTGTACTTTTGTTTTACATAAACACTGTGTTTGTGTGTGTGTGTGTGTGTGTGTGTGTGTGCGTGTGCGTGTGCGTGTGTGTTTACCTTGTTCTTGTGTTTCTTGCGCTGCGCCGTGTGTGTGTTGATGTGGTCCAGCATGTCGCCCTCCTCTTCCTCCTCCTCCTCATCACTGTCCTCCGTGTTCTCCAGGAAGTTAAACGTCTCCAGGACGTCCCCGGGACTCCTGCATCATCACCATCATCATCATCACCATCATCATCATCATCACCATCATCATCATCACCACCATCATCATCATCACCACCATCATCTTCATCATCATCATCAGGGTTACTCTGGTTCTGATTCTTACCTATCTGAGTATTAGTACTGCTGACCTCTGAGTATTAGTACGACGGACCCCTGAGTATTACTACTACTGCTCTACTTCTCTAACTACTTGTACTTCTGCTCTGAGTACCGGTACTCCTGCTCTGAGTACTAGTTCTCCTTCTCTGAGTACTCCTGCTCTGAGTACTAGTATGCTGAGTACTAATATTACTGCTCCGAGTACCAGTACTACTGCTCTGAGTACTCCTGCTCTGAGCACCAGTACCACTGACCTCTTGGTGTCCTGCTCTGAGTACCAGTACTCGTGCTCTGAGTACTAATACTCGTGCTATGAGTACTAGTACTCGTGCTCTGAGTACTAATACTCGTGCTCTGAGTACTAATACTCGTGCTCTGAGTACTAATACTCGTGCTCTGAGTACTAATACTCGTGCTCTGATCTGTCCCACTGACCTCTTGGTGTCCTACTCTGAGTACCAGTACTCGTGCTCTGAGTATTCGTGCTCTGAGTACCAGTACTCGTGCTCCGAGTACTCGTGCTCTGAGTACCATTACTCGTGCTCTGATCTGTCCCACTGACCTCTTGGTGTCCTGCTCTGAGTACCAGTACTCGTGCTCTGAGTACCAGTACTCGTGCTCTGAGTACCAGTACTCGTGCTCTGAGTACCAGTGCTCTGATCGGTCCCACTGACCTCTTGGTGTCCTGCTCCCTCCTCTTGCCGGGGGACTCCGTTCCGTTGAGGATGTGCTCCAGGTTCTTGTTTTCCAGGGAGCCGTTGTGCTCCGAGCCGGCTAGACCCAGCAGGGAGCGCACCCTCTGGGACCGCACGTCCAGGATGGTGTCTGTGTAGCCCACCTCCTGCAGGTACCTGGAGTACACAGTACACACATTATACACACATTATTATATACACCTCCAGGATGGTGTCTGTGTAGCCCACCTCCTGCAGGTACCTGGAGTACACAGTACACACATTATACACATTATATACACCTCCAGGATGGTGTCTGTGTAGCCCACCTCCTGCAGGTACCTGGAGTACACAGTACACACATTATACACATTATATACACCTCCAGGATGGTGTCTGTGTAGCCCACCTCCTGCAGGTACCTGGAGTATTATAATATATACAATATATACATTAATACACAATCTATACATTATACACACATTATTAACACACAGTGTGAATCTCACCGTCTGAGGGGCAGTGTGTAGTGTGTACTACAGAGTGTGTATCTCACTGTCTGAGGGGCAGTGTGTGTGTAGTGTGTACTATAGTGTGTATCTCACCGTCTGAGGGGCAGTGTGTGTGTAGTGTGTACTATAGTGTGTATCTCACTGTCTGAGGGGCAGTGTGTGTGTAGTGTGTACTATAGTGTGTATCTCACTGTCTGAGGGGCAGTGTGTGTGTAGTGTGTACTATAGTGTGTATCTCACTGTCTGAGGGGCAGTGTGTGTGTAGTGTGTACTATAGTGTGTATCTCACTGTCTGAGGGGCAGTGTGTGTGTAGTGTGTACTATAGTGTGTATCTCACTGTCTGAGGGGCAGTGTGTGTGTAGTGTGTACTATAGTGTGTCTCTTACTGTCTGAGGGGCAGTGTGTGTGTAGTGTGTACTACAGAGTGTGTATCTCACTGTCTGAGGGGCAGTGTGTAGTGTAGTGTGTACTACAGAGTGTGTATCTCACTGTCTGAGGGGCAGTGTGTAGTGTAGTGTGTACTATAGTGTGTATCTCACTGTCTGAGGGGCAGTGTGTAGTGTAGTGTGTACTATAGTGTGTATCTCACTGTCTGAGGGGCAGTGTGTAGCGTAGTGTGTACTACAGTGTGTATCTTACCGTCTGAGGGGCAGTGTGTAGTGTAGTGTGTACTACAGAGTGTGTATCTCACTGTCTGAGGGGCAGTGTGTGTGTAGTGTGTACTATAGTGTGTATCTCACTGTCTGAGGGGCAGTGTGTGTGTAGTGTGTACTACAGAGTGTGTATCTCACTGTCTGAGGGGCAGTGTGTGTGTAGTGTGTACTACAGAGTGTGTATCTCACTGTCTGAGGGGCAGTGTGTGTGTAGTGTGTACTATAGTGTGTATCTCACTGTCTGAGGGGCAGTGTGTAGTGTGTACTACAGAGTGTGTATCTCACTGTCTGAGGGGCAGTGTGTAGTGTAGTGTGTACTATAGTGTGTATCTCACTGTCTGAGGGGCAGTGTGTAGTGTAGTGTGTACTATAGTGTGTATCTCACTGTCTGAGGGGCAGTGTGTGTGTAGTGTGTACTACAGAGTGTGTATCTTACTGTCTGAGGGGAGCTGTGTGTGTGTAGTGTGTACTACAGTGTGTATCTCACTGTCTGAGGGGCAGTGTGTAGCGTAGTGTGTACTACAGTGTGTATCTTACCGTCTGAGGGGCAGTGTGTAGTGTAGTGTGTACTATAGTGTGTATCTCACTGTCTGAGCAGCTGCCGTCCTTGTTTCCAGGTCAGCTGACAGTTTGGCGGAGACGTGACTTCTGCTTCTTTGGTTTCATCTGGAAAACACACAAGGCACACATTATACATTTAGCAGTATTTATGTGTAGTATAGTAGTATTGAGGCGTAATATAGCAGTATTAAGGTGTGGCATAACAGTATTTATGTGAAGTAAAGTAGTATTTATGTGTAGTATAGTAGTATTTAGGTGTAGTATAGCAGTATTTATGTGTATTATAGCAGTATTAACGAGTAGTATAACAGTATGTATGTGTAGTACAGTAGTATTGAGGTGCAGTACAGCAGTATTTATGTCTAGTATAGTAGTATTTAGGTGTAGAATAGTAGTAAATATGTGTATTATATCAGAATTAAGGTGTAGTATAACAGTATTTATGTATAGTATAGTAGTATTTAGGTGTAGTATAGCAGTATTTATGTGTACTATAGCAGTATTAACGAGTAGTATAACAGTATGTGTAGTATAGTAGTATTGAGGTGTAGTACAGCAGTATTAACGAGTAGTAACATTATTTATGTATAGTATAGTAGTATTGAGGTGCAGTATAACAGTATTTATGTGTACTAAAGTAGTATTGAGGTGTAGTATAGCAGTATGTATGTGTACTAAAGCAGTATTGAGGTGCAGTACAGCAGTATGTATGTGTAGTATAGCAGTATTGAGGTGTACTTAAGTATCATCCAGTATAGCAGTACCTGTTTCAAAGCTGGGAGGCTTCACCTCTCCTTGGTTCAGCTCAGTTCCGTATTTTAACTTGTGGTACTTCGCTCTGAGGAGAAAAACATTGTGAGTAAAAGAGAAGAGGAGGCAGCAGCGCGTAGTACTGTAGTAGTAGGTTAGTACTACTGTAGTAGAACCGCATAGTGCTGCATTAGTACATTTAAGTAGTACTGCTTATTTCTTCCTCTGTACTTAGTAGTTTGTAGTTCTGAACTTTGTAGTTCTGTTTAGTACTGCAGTAGTACTATAGCAGTATTATGAGTACTGTAGTAGTACTTCGTAGTCCTGTAGTAGTACTGCAGTAGCACCGTGGAGGGAGGAGGAGGAACTTCTTACCGCTCCTGCTTCAGGGCATACTCCAACATCTTGATTCTTCGGACGAGGTCGTTCTTCAAGTTCTCCTGACCCTTCCTCTCTCCCTGGAGGAACGCTATCCTGGCCTGGAGGGGGGGGGGGAGAGAGAGTTCAGGAACCAGTAGGATCAATAAAGAGTGATCGGGTATCCCCCAGGATCAATCATCAACAATACCCTGCTCACCCAAGCTGCTCCCGACCGGCTGCACCCCTCAAGGGGGGGGGGGGGGGGGGGGGGGGGAGGTGGGCGGGGTCGGGGGCACACCTGTAGCTGGATATGTTATTTCCATGATCGACATTGACTCCCAGGAGTTCTGTCGCCCTCTGGTGGTGCTATGCCTTTACAGCCCAGCGGGGATTTGCTTGCAGTTGTCCATAGGGGCTTTTGAGGACACATCCTTCGGCTGTGTACAAAGCACTGTACACTTTGCACCCTTAACGGATTGTCGTTAACAGCTCTCCCTGGCGTCGCCCTGTAGCGTGGCCATAGCGTCCCGGGAGAGGAACAGGGGTCCAAAGGTCAGACTACGATCGGGACCTGATCCAGACCTGATCGGTGGTCAGGCAGACTGTGAAAGGCAGAGTGTTCAAAGCGGAAGGGAAGCTTCACGCCGACCTCAGCTCAGATCCGGCTGAACAACGGCCTCCACTTTCTTCACTTCATATTTGTGTGCAATGGAAACAGACACAGCGAATAAATGATACAGAAATCCTTTGAGCTAAATTTCAGTCAGACTTCCGCCTTGCATGCAGACAGGGCTGTGAGCCGAAACCTTTTTATAGTTTTATAGGACACACAGCTGTAAAAAGACATACAGATTCTAGAACACACAGCTATTGTATACCAGAACTCTTCTAGAACACACAGCTGTAATACACGAGAACCCTTCCAGAACACAGCTGTTATATACCAGAACCCTTCCAGAACACAGCTGTTATATACCAGAACTCTTCCAGAACAAAGCTGTCATATACCAAAAGCCTTCTCGGTTATTTTGGTTGAAATGTGTGATTTATCTGGATGATAACACACTTATAGTAGGCCCCCAGGTCCAAGATTAACATCATCATCATCTGGCTGCCTGTCCATCCAGCTGGCTATGAAACCAAACACTGAAGGCATGCAAGACACAGTGTGCTATTAATACACACACACACACACACACACACACACACACACACACACACACACACACACACACACACACACACACACACACACACACACACACACACACACACACACACACACACACACACACACACACACTTGACCGGGGGTCCCTTCTTCGTCTAGTGTCGTCATGACAACAAGGAAATATGTGTGTGTCTACTCTCAGTGTATATGCAAGAGAGAGAGACCGAGAGATGGAGACAGAGAGACAGTGAGAGAGACAATTACAGAGAGAGACATGGCAGACACAGAGAGCGAGAAAGAGACACAGACACAGACACAGAGAGAGACAAACAGACAGACAGACAGACAGACAGACAGACAGACAGACAGACAGACAGACAGACAGACAGACAGACAGACAGACAGACAGACAGACAGACAGACAGAGACAGAGCAGACAGAGAGCGAGAAAGAGACAGACAGACCAAGAGAGAGAGACAGACAGACAGACACAGAGACAGACAGACAGACAGACAGACAGACAGACAGACAGACAGAGAGCCACAGAGAGACGAGACAGAGACAGAGAGCGAGAAAGAGAGAGCGAGAGAGCGCGAGACCAGCAGCAGAGTACCTGCGCCCCCTGTCTGACCCCGGCCCCCCATCCCCCGTGGAGGCACCTGGCGCTGGGGGGTCCGGTCGTCAGACTGACCGGACCCACAGGGAGGGCTAGCCCGACCCCGCCAGGCCAACCCTCCACTGCGCGCCCGTCTGGAACCAGTTCCGAGACAACAGAAACAGACCCAACAGCCCCGGGGAGCAAGTGGAAAGACCGACAGCCAATCAGAGCGATGAGATGTGTGTGACTAATCAGCGGCCGCCATCTTGGTTGTTTCTTAAAAGAGTGCTCCCATAGGCTGCTCCGCTATTCAGTCATCGTGTCAAACCCGCCCCATATCGTTTCAAGGGTTCTGATTGGCCCGACCTGAACGGGAGGAGCCAATCAAACAGGAGCCCCGGATTCTTGTGGTTCCCCCCGGGCTAACCGTGGTCCCACATAGTCCACCGAAACCAGCGGAAACCCAAACCCACTGGTCAAAGACCGAGACGCGGGAGATGCTACCCACCTCAGCGGGAGGGTGGCCCGGTCTACAGGGGTCTCCTGAGGTAGCTGGTCTGGAGACGGTTTCAGGTGTCAGGGTTACCACTGGAGTACTGTTTACTACAGCTGGTGCTACCGCTACAGCCCTGTCTCGTGGACCTTGACCTGTAGCATTGTTATGACTGACTGGCTGACTGACTGACTGACTGACTGAGGGAACTGATTGACTTAATGAGTGAGGGTGCAACTGACTGACTGGCTGAGTATCAGATGTGACTGACTGACTGAGTTACTGAGTGAGTCGGTGAGGGAGCGTCTTACTTACTGACTGACTAACCTGTAGCATTGTTATGACTGACTGACTGACTAAGTGAGGGAGCAACTTACTGACTGAGTGAGTTACTGGCTGAGTATCAGATGTGACTGACTGACTGACTGGCTGGCTGAGTTACTGGCTGAGTATCAGATGTGACTGACTGACTGACTGGCTGGCTGAGTTACTGGCTGAGTATCAGATGTGACTGACTGACTGACTGGCTGGCTGAGTTACTGGCTGAGTATCAGATGTGACTGACTGACTGGCTGGCTGGCTGGCTGAGTTACTAGCTGAGTGTCAGATGTGAACATGACTCATGAGCTGGGGCGTGGAGGTGTTTCCTGGTATCAGAGGGTTCAGCAGAACCACCTGTCTCATGTCTGAATCAACAGTTGCTTCCCCTGGATCTGCTATCAGGTTCAAACACACTCCGTCATGAGTGAGTGAGCGGAGCGTTGTTATTCCTGGTCGGTCTACTTTTAGTACCGGGGCCCAGGAGAGCCAGCTGGACCCCCCTGCAGACCTCCTCTCTGAACTACCATCATCTGGTGGTCCTGTTGTGAACCTCTAGTCTGATCTGGTAGAATGGTCAGAGTGTTGGTTAGTTAGCTACTCTACAGGTAAGCAACCATCATCTGGAACTGGTGAACACCCAGTAGGAGCCTGTGATTGTTGGCAGCTGAAGTGTCCAACCGTAGCAGACAATGGTTGGTACTGGGCAGCTTCCAGGAGAACCAGTAGAAAGACTTAGAAAATAGGAAATAGAACATCCCTATTTTATCAGGCAGGTGTGAAGAACTTCTTGGAGTCCACTCTGTACTGAGTTTAGAGAGTAAACATACCCAACCTGGCAACCACAGGACATACGCCACCACAGGGCAAGGGCCCTAATGCTCATCAACATCCAGTAAATCCAGCTTGAGAATCTTGCCCTAAAGTACTCTGTCATGTTGGTGAAGGAGCCGTGGTGGTCCACCATGTCCACAGGCCGGACCACCCCAGGACAGAGGCACCGGGACCCCACACACCAGGGGACGACACAGTGTTCGACTGGAGGACTCCAGAGTATTCTAGAGTATTGTAGATCATATAGAGTAATATTCCAACAGTATTCTTAAAGACTCTATTGTAGTATTGAGTCATTATTTAGTATTCTATTGTTTTTTGTATTATTGTAGAGCATTATACTGTAGTATCCTGCTATAGTATAGTAATGTGGTATTCAGGAGGGCTATAGTTAGGGTTTCTGGGGTAACATTCTATTGTGGTACTGTGGATCGTTAGACTAGTATTCTTGGAGTGTGACGCTCTCTCACGCTGCCGACGTCATCCTCTAAGTATGCAACCGACTCACAACAAGTCAGGACAGCTAAGATGATATGTACCAAGAGATATCCAGCCCTCTCTCCCACACACAGACACACACACTATTAAGCTCATAGTACGTACACACACTCATAGTACACACAAACACACACTCTCTCTTTCGCTCTCACACACACACCTTAAAATGTTTTTAAATGAAAAGCATCAGAAACAGAAGCATGCCGGGAGCGGCTGTGTCCATCACATAGACATGCTGTACGTCATATCCACAACGTCCCCTGCTCTACTTGTTGTTGTGTTTGGACCTTCATGTACATGACATTGAGATAATATTTACACCAATGGTATAGTTACACTTTACTGTGCTACTTCACCGCCGGCGGACCCCCAGCGCCCCGGGGGACCCAGGAGGGGGCACAGCCTCGCGTGAAGCAGCTGTCGCAGCGGGTTGGCCTGAAGGGGTGATGCGGCCACACACCAGCCGGCAGGCCGCTGGCTTTACTGGTATTCCAGTAGTAACTGGTACTTCAGTAGTAACTGGTACTTCAGTAGTGACTGGTACTTCAGCAGTGACTGGTTCCTCCCAGACTAACCAGGCTCGTACCGTCAGGTCGCTGTGGAGCCGGTCGGAGGAGGTGTGTCTGACAGCATCAGAAGCTAACGGGGATCGAAGCTAATGGTAGCTAGCCTAAGTAGCGCTACCATGTACCGTTAACTAACCCAAATATTGTACTCATCCGTAATAGCGCGATAATAACACCGACGTTACCGATCCACTCGCACACCGAGCCGACACAGAGGTCCTATCCCCGCGGTGAATGTCACCCGGATCTACTGTAAAGCGACGTGGCCTCTGTTGTTTTTAGCGGGGTTAGCTACCTGCAGCTCGGCCCGCTCCACCTCCCAGTGCGCCCTCTCCATCTCGAAGCGGGCCCACTCGTGCTGGATGTAGTGCAGGATGCCGGGGATGGTGTACTGCTGGGGCCGCGGGGGCATCTCCTCTGCCGGCTGCTGCTGCTGCTGGGGCACCAGAGCCCCGCCGCCCCCGCCGCCCGTCGGCGGGTTAGCGGGGTTGTTGTTCCCTTGCTGCGGCTGTCTCGGGGCGGCCATTCCCACCCCTCCTCCTCCTCCTCCTCCTCCACCTCCTCCTTCATCCATGTTTTCTGGAGAGAAAGTAGGAAAGTCCCAGCAGCGCTCCGATCGACTAGTCGATCTCCCGCCGGTCACCCCGGCTCTCCGCTCCGCCGGTCGTGCCGCTGTGTGTGCGGGCGGGTGGGTGCGGACGGTCGGCTATGTAGTGGCTGCAGGAGTCGGGAGTCTGGATCTGCTGGATCTAGCCGGCCGACATTACGGCTCCGCCTGGATCTGCTGGCTACACGCCGCGCTGCATGCCGGGACACGGCGCATTGAGCATGCGCAGCAGAGAGCGCCACAGCGTACCAGAAGATGGGTCATATGTTGTTATGAGCTGTGAGTTAATGTAGAAAGCAGCGGTAGTTTGTGTTATTATAACGCTTTCAAGACCTCTGAGGAAACAATTAATAATGTGTGTCGCGTCAACAGCGGCAGAAAACAGCAGATCCCGCCTGTGGACGTAGATTGATGGTCTAGCCGGTGAGAGACTGTGGTCGGTGTGTATTAAAGGGTCCTGTCTTGCCACCAGTTCTAGGTGGGATCAGCCATTACAAACCCTTTGAAGATCTGTGGTTGTGTTCTCAGGGGTGGAGATGATAAAGTTCGTGCTGATGGTGAACCGCCAGGGTCAGACCCGGCTGTCGCGCTACTACCAGCCGGTGGAGCTCGGCAAGAGGGCGGCTCTGGAGGCCGACGTGGTGCGCGGCTGCCTGTACCGCAAGAAGGAAGAGGTGTCTGTCTGTCTGTCTGCATCCCCATCTCTCTGTCTCTGACTAGCAGCCTGTCGGTCTGTCTACTCTGCATAGCTGTGTGTGTGTGTGTGTGTGTGTGTGTGTGTGTGTGTGTGTGTGTGTGTGTGTGTGTGTGTGTGTGTGTGTGTGTGTGTGTGTGTGTGTGTGTGTGTGTGTGTGTGTGTGTGTGTGTATCTGTCGGTCTAATCTGCATATCTGTCAGCATCACGGTATCTGTCTGTCTGTCTGTCTGCATAGCTTTTCATGATTTTCTCCATTTGATCATCATACTTTACTGTTATAAACGTCTATTATACTTTACTGTGATAGACCTTTATTATACTTTACTGTTATAAACCTCATACGTTATGTTCTAAACGTCCATGCCCATGTCCCCAACGTCCTGTCCAGTGTTCCTTCGTGGAGTACAAGGACTTCAAGCTGGTGTACCGCCACTACGCCTCGCTCTACATCGTGGTGGGGATCACAGAGTCGGAGGTACTGCCTCATACCTCCGTAGATAACATCCACAGAGGAAGCAGTGGCTTGTTCAGACCAGAGGAGGAGTTCAGAACAGGAGAGAGGATAGTGTAGATCTGGCCTCTTGAGAACATGTCTTTGAAATCAGGGCGAGTCACTCTAGTCAGTCACATCTGATACTCAGCCAGTAACTCAGCCAGTCACTCAGTTGCTCCCTCACTCATTAAGTCAGTAAGTTGCTCCCTCACTGAGTCAGTCAGTCAGTCAGTCAGTCAGTCATAACAATGCTACAGGTTAGTCAGTCAGTAAGGTTACTGGTTTAGACGTATTGCACGATGCTAACTATAGCCCTACGCTAGGTCTAACCGTTTCAGAGTATTTCAACATGCAGTAGAGCAGTGTGTGTTGACGCAGTCCTCTCTTCCAGAACGAGCTGTCCGTCTACGAGCTGGTCCACAACTTCGTGGAGGTTCTGGACAAGTACTTCAGCCGTGTGGTGAGTGTCCCGCCCCCTGGAAGCCACCAATCAGCTGCTGAGCTGGAGGCACCTTGGAAACAGGGACCTCTGGCCACGGCCAATCAGCTTGTGTTTGATAGTAAACTATTTGAGTTGTGTTTTCTGACTGGATGTTTTGTCTCCACAGAGTGAGCTGGATGTATCCTTCAGTGACCCCTGCTGGCCACTCAGTGGAGTGCAGGTGTGCGTCTGAGTCCTCCATAATCAAACATGCTATACTCATTTTTAGGTTCTCACGTCACTTTTTATAATCTATTGAGGTCCTCAAAAAACGTTGGATGAGCGTGTTGTTGTATTTATTACTTTTAGGTGTCGGATCATTTGAGGATTAATTAATATTAGGGATAATCATCGCCATCTAGTGACAACAATATGAACTTTCACATTCATGGGTGACAAGGAAATAGGTGTCTTCACTTCTTCAGTAAATTATCCGGTCTTCACTATATGGAACCTTTGAGAGTGTGTGTGTGTGTGTGTTGAGCTCCTTAAGTGGCCGTCAGATCATGTTCAACATGGACAAGGTCCACATCATCCTGGACGAGATGATCCAGAACGGCCACGTGGTGGAGACCAACCACTCCCGCATCCTGGCCCCGCTCAGCGCGCTGGACACACTGGCTCACAGCTGAGGACGTCACCATGACGACCACGGAGCGCATACCCATCACCATGACGACCGTGGTGCGCATACCCATCACCATGACGGCCACGGAGCGCATACCCATCACCATGACGACCAGGGAGCACATAGCAATCAACATGACTAACGTGGTGCTCATGCTCCATCACCATGACTACCATGGAGTTCATACCCATCACCATGACTACCATGGAGCTAATGCCCATCACTACCATAGATTCATGTGTGGTTCATAAACAATGTGCCCTGAAGATGCTGGATCACCATGACGACGACAAGGGAGGTAGACACTGGATCGCCACGACAACATGGTTTCATACTTTGCAAATATTTTAATGATTTTTTTGTTTGGAGCATACACATTTGAAAATATCTGTTGACCTCAAACTGCAACTTGAGTTAAATAAAGGTTTATAATATACAAAGAAAATACAGGGAGCTGAGCTTGTTTGGTTCATTCTGCTTGTGCCTGGTCCTGGTCCATCGGTCTGGACCCTCCCCAGCAGAGGAGCCAGGCAGGCACTGGGACCGCTACAACCCCCCCACACAGCCAGCACGCCTCTCCACACACACAAACACACACACACACACACGGACGGACGAGGGAGAGACAGACAGCAGCCAGGAGGAGGACAGCAGAGAGAGGGGGGAGAGAGCACAACTTAAACTTTTCTTTAAATGTCTCAAAACAAACACACAACACTGCCTCTTCCTCGCTGACCAGCGCCCCTCCTGGGACTGCTCCGATTGGCCGGCTGCTGCGCCGGGGGTGGGCGGGGCTCGGGTGACGGATGGAGCATGCTCAGTTGAGATGGAAGCCCTTCTCCATGGTGGCCGCCAGCAGGCGCTCCCGCATGATGACCTCGGAGGAGTACTCGGGCAGCTTCAGGTAGTGGACGCAGGTGTTGACCGACGGGTAGCTGGAGTCTGTAGCGTCCACCTGAAACAAGCAGCCAGTAGAGCTCACTACAGCGCAGAGAGCCAGTAGAGCTCACTACAGCGCAGAGAGCCAGTAGAGCTCACTACAGCGCAGAGAGCCAGTAGAGCTCACTACAGCGCAGAGCCAGTAGAGCTCACTACAGCGCAGAGAGCTCACTACAGCGCAGAGAGCAAGTAGAGCTCACTACAGCGCAGAGAGCAAGTAGAGCACACTACAGCGCAGAGAGCCTTTAAGAGCCAGTAGAGCTCACTACAGCGCAGAGAGCCAGTAGAGCTCACTACAGCACAGAGAGCCAGTAGAGCTCACTACAGCGCAGAGAGTCTTTAAGAGCCAGTAGAGCTCACTACAGCGCAGAGAGCAACTAGAGCTCACTACAGCGCAGAGAGCAAGTAGAGCCAGTAGAGCTCACTACAGCGCAGAGAGCCTTTAAGAGCCAGTAGAGCTCACTACAGCGCAGAGAGCAAGTAGAGCCAGTAGAGCTCACTACAGCGCAGAGAGCCAGTAGAGCTCACTACAGCGCAGAGAGCCTTTAAGAGCCAGTGGAGCTCACTACAGCGCAGAGAGCAAGTAGAGCCAGTAGAGCTCACTACAGCGCAGAGAGCCAGTAGAGCTCACTACAGCGCAGAGAGCCTTTAAGAGCCAGTAGAGCTCACTACAGCGCAGAGCCTTTAAGAGCCAGTAGAGCTCACTACAGCGCAGAGAGCCTTTAAGAGCCAGTAGAGCTCACTACAGCGCAGAGAGCCTTTAAGAGCCAGTAGAGCTCACTACAGCGCAGAGAGCCTTTAAGAGCTCACTACAGCGCAGAGAGCCAGTAGAGCTCACTACAGAGTGTTAGAGCATATTTCGGTTTGAGAGCATGACATTGGGTGGTATTAGAGCCTTTAAGAGCTTTCGACCTTACTACAGCACATAAGAGCCTTTAAACTTTTTAAAACTTACTACAGCATATTAGAGGCTTCAAGAGAGTTTTATAGCATACTACAGCATATAAGAGCCTTCTAGAGCTTACTATATCATATAAGAGCCTTTAAAAGAGTTTGAGCTTACTACAGCATACAAGAGCCTTTAAAAGAGTTTGAGAGCTTACTACAGCATATTAAGAGTCTTTACGAGAGTTTTAGAGCTTACTACAGCATATTGGAGTCTTTAAGATAGTTTTAGGGCTTACTACAGCATATTGGAGTCTTTAAGAGAGTCTTAGAGCTTACTACAGAGCACTGGAGCGTATTGGAGCATGTTCGTGTTTGAGAGCTTGCTGTTGCCTACTAGAGGGTACTAGAGTACTTTAGAGCGGGGGGGGGGCCTGGAGCAGCCTCTCACCTTCCTGACGATGGTAAGACGGGGGTGCAGGTTGGCCAGCCCACCAGGGGGCAGCGTGGAGCAGCCGGTGGTGAACTGCAGGAAGGCCTTCCTCTCGTCTGAAGACATCCCACAGAGGACCTGGACGAACCTCACGAAGCCAGGGCTGCAGAGAGACACAGCGTTACTACAGGACTGCTACAGTACTACTACTACAGTACTACTACAGTACTACTGCAGTACCTCACAAAGCCAGGGATGCAGAGAGACACAGTGTTACTACAGGACTACTACAGTCCTACTACTACAGTACTACTGAAGGACCGCTAAAGCACTACTACAGTACTACTACAGTATTGCCACTACAGTATTACCAGAGTACTGCTACAGTACTACTACAGTATTACCACTACAGTACTACCAGAGTATTGCTACAGTACTACTACAGTATTACCACTAGTTTTACCAGAGTACTGCTACAGTACTACTACAGTATTATCACTACAGTACTACTACAGTATTACCACTACAGTATTATCAGAATACTACTACAGTACTACTACAGCATGATACTAGATGAGAGCAAAGCCCAGAAGAGGATCAAATACACAGCTGGCTCAGTACTACACTACGATGAGCATGTTCCCGTCTGTCTGCTTCAGTACCTGTCTGTGGTGTAGCCCAGTATTACTACACTATGATGAGCGTGTACCCGTCTGTCTGCTTCAGTACCCGTCTGTGGTGTAGCCCAGTATTACTACACTATGATGAGCGTGTACCCGTCTGTCTGCTTCAGTACCCGTCTGTGGTGTAGCCCAGTAGTACTACACTATACTGAGCGTGTACCCGTCTGTCTGCTTCAGTACCTTTCTCTGGTGTAGCCCAGTAGTACTACACTATACTGAGCGTGTACCCGTCTGTCTGCTTCAGTACCTTTCTCTGGTGTAGCCCAGCTTGGGCTCTGTGTAGTTGACGATGTCGTCCGAGGTCCAGGTCGGTGATTGGTTGCCACAGAGGATCATCTGGACCTCGTTGTGGCTGAACGAGCTCATCTTCTCCATGGGGAACACTCTGTTGAAGCCCTCTGCAACACAGTGATATATACACCTCTATTAAGGTACATAGCGATATAAATACCTTTATTAAGGTAGATAGCGATATATATACCTCTATTAAGGTACAGAGCGATATATACACCTCTATTAAGTTACATGGTGATATAAACACCTCTATTAAGGTACATAGCGATATAAACACCTTTATTAAGATACATAGCGATATGTACACCTCTATTAAGGTGCATAGCAATATATATCCATCTCTATTAAGGTACACTCTATTAAGGTATATATTAAGGTACATGGTGATACTAGCCTCTCAGGCTAACTCTGGCTCACTTACATTTTGAATGTTGATTAGTGTGCAATGTCCCTGAACTAAACCAATAAAATAAATACATCCATCTCTATTAAGGTATACACTCATCTTCTCCATAGGTTACAACACATCTACAGTATGGACATGTAAATAGCTCCAGGTAAGATGTCTCTATAGCTTCTACATGTCCTGATCTACGCTGAAGGATCCCGGGGGCTCTGCTGTACCTCTGAAGGCCTCCATCTGCTTCTGGATGCCGGTGTGCATACAGAAATCAAACATCAACTCTACGTACTCCTCCGCATTCTCCATGGTGACCATCTGCAAAGACACAGACAGGTTCAGATACAGCGAGACAGGTTCATATACAGGGAGAAAGGTTCATATACAGGGAGACAGGTTCATATACAGCGAGACAGGTTCATATACAGGGAGACAGGTTCATATACAGGGAGACAGGTTCATATACAGCGAGACAGGTTCATATACAGCGAGACAGGTTCATATACAGGGAGAAAGGTTCATATACAGCGAGACAGGTTCATATACAGGGAGAAAGGTTCATATACAGCGAGACAGGTTCATATACAGCGAGACAGGTAGTGAGACAGGTAGTGAGACAGGTAGTAAGACAGACAGGGCTCCCACCTCATCGTCTCCGTTGGGCTTCAGGTCCACAGCAGAGAAGCCGTGGACTTTAGAGGACGGACAGAACTGGAAATTCAACCTGAGAGAGAGACAGGTAGAGAGAGGGAGACAGGTAGAGAGCGGGAGACAGGTAGAGAGAGGGAGACGGGTTAATATGCATTATCAACCCATATTAGGGGGTATATCTATCTATCTATAGATACATATAAAAGGCTATTTTTCAGGGTAAATTAAAGGCTATGTATAAAAAGGTATATAAAAGGGTCTATACAATATATTTGGGTATGTTTAAAGGGGTATATATATATATATATAAATGTATAAATAAAAGTTTATTGTTGGAGTTATATGGAGTTAATGGTATATTTAGAGGTATGTATAAGGGGGTGTCTCTGAGGGGTATCTCTTTGGGGGTCCTACCCCAGGTCGTCGATGCTCAGCGGGGGTCCGGAGCCCAGCGGGTTCCTCAGCATCAGGTCTTGTAGTCTGGTGTTCTTGTCGTCCTCTGAGAGGGTCTTACTGCTCACGATGTGTCTCCTCCTCACACACAGCTCCTTCACCTCCCGCAGGAACCGGGCCCTACACACACACACACACACACACACACACACACACACACACACACACACACACACACACACACACACACACACACACACACACACACACACACACACACACACACACACACACACACACACACTGAATAGGACTTCACTTAAGTCTGTCTAGTGACCCTTCTGTCTGTCTGCGTAGTGACCCGTCTGTCTGTCTACTGACCCGTCTGTCTGTCTGTCTGTCTGTCTACAGACCCGTCTGTCTGTCTGTCTACTGACCCGTCTGTCTGTCTGTCCGTCTACTGACCCGTCTGTCTGTCCGTCTACTGACCCGTCTGTCTGTCTGTCCGTCTACTGACCCGTCTGTCTGTCTGTCTACTGACCCGTCTGTCTGTCTGTCTGTCTACTGACCCGTCTGTCTGTCTGTCTGTCTACTGACCCGTCTGTCTGTCTGTCTGTCTAGTGACCTGCCTCTGTCTAGTGACCCGTCTGTCTGGTGACCCGTCTGTCTGGTGACCCGTCTGTCTGGTGACCCGTCTGTCTGGTGACCCGTCTGTCTGGTGACCCGTCTGTCTGGTGACCCGTCTGTCTAGTGGCCCGTCCCTCTGTCTGGTGACCCGTCTGTCTGGCGCCCCGTCTGTCTGGCGCCCCGTCTGTCTGGCGCCCCGTCTGTCTGGCGCCCCGTCTGTCTGGCGCCCCGTCTGTCTGGCGCCCCGTCTGTCTGGCGCCCCGTCTGTCTGGCGCCCCGTCTGTCTGGCGCCCCGTCTGTCTGGTGACCCGTCTGTCTGGCGACCCGTCTGTCTGGTGACCCGTCTGTCTGGTGACCCGTCTGTCTGGTGACCCGTCTGTCTGGTGACCCGTCTGTCTGGTGACCCGTCTGTCTGGCGCCCGTCTCACCTGTGGGGGTTGACCAGCTGGAAGTGGTCCCAGGTGAGGATGCCGTGGTACCAGGCGGGGGGCTTGGGCTTGGGGGGGTCCAGGATGAACTCGGACTTGGAGTCCTCGTCCTCGCTGCCCAGGGAGTAGGTCTCCTGGCTGTCCTCGGTGGAGGCCTCTGATTGGCCGTCGGGGTAGTGGGCGTGGTGCAGCAGCTTGCTCATGGTGGACTTGATGTCGCCCATGCAGAGCAGCCTGAAGAAGGGCTGGGAGACGGGCAGGTCCACCAGGCGGTTGTCCTGGATGCACTTGGCCAGGAACACGCCCAGGAAGTGGAACAGCTTGCTGATGGGCTCCACCTCCTCGCTGTCCTGGGGGAAGGGGGCGGGGAACAGGCCGCAGGAGCGCTGGACGTAGTAGCCCGGAGGCTTCCGGCCTCCGCCCAGATCCACCTGCAGACGGAGGTCAGGGACGATACGTCAGATATAACGTAATGCACCAGGTGGACGGAGCGAGCTCACAGGCAGATACAGGGCAGAGGGAGAGAGAGAGACAGGGATAGAGGCAGACGGAGAGACAGGGATAGAGGCAGACGGGTAGAGAGACAGACGGGTAGAGAGACAGGTAGAGAGACAGACGGGTAGAGAGACGGGTAGAGACAGACGGGTAGAGAGACGGGTAGAGAGACAGACGGGTATAGAGAACGACCAGTACAGAGACAGACAGGAAGAGAGACAGAGGGGTAGAGAGACAGACGGGTAGAGAGACAGACGGGTAGATAGACAGACGGGTAGAGAGACAGACGGGTAGAGAGACAGAGGGGTAGAGAGACAGACGGGTAGAGAGACAGACGGGTAGGGAGGCAGACGGGTAGAGAGACAGACGGGTAGAGAGACAGAGGGGTAGAGAGACAGAGGGGTAGAGAGACAGACGGGTAGAGAGAACGACCAGTAGAGAGACAGACAGGAAGAGAGACAGAGGGGTAGAGAGACAGACGGGTAGAGAGACAGAGGGGTAGAGAGACAGACGGGTAGAGAGACAGAGGGGTAGAGAGACAGAGGGGTAGAGAGACAGACGGGTAGAGAGAACGACCAGTAGAGAGACAGACAGGAAGAGAGACAGAGGGGTAGAGAGACAGACGGGTAGAGAGACAGAGGGGTAGAGAGACAGACGGGTAGAGAGACAGACGGGTAGAGAGACAGACGGGTAGAGAGACAGACGGGTAGAGAGACAGACGGGTAGAGAGACAGAGGGGTAGAGAGACAGACGGGTAGAGAGACAGACGGGTAGAGAGACAGAGGGGTAGAGAGACAGAGGGGTAGAGAGACAGACGGGTAGAGAGACAGACGGGTAGAGAGACAGAGGGGTAGAGAGACAGACGGGTAGAGAGACAGACGGGTAGAGAGACAGACGGGTAGAGAGACAGACGGGTAGAGAGACAGAGGGGTAGAGAGACAGAGGGGTAGAGAGACAGACGGGTAGAGAGACAGAGGGGTAGAGAGACAGACGGGTAGAGAGACAGACGGGTAGAGAGACAGACGGGTAGAGAGACAGACGGGTAGAGAGACAGACGGGTAGAGAGACAGAGGGGTAGAGAGACAGAGGGGTAGAGAGACAGACGGGTAGAGAGACAGACAGGTAGAGAGACAGACGGTAGGGAGACAGACCTGTCGGGACTGGTCGTCGGGGAAGTCGTCGTCACAGAGCCACATGCCCAGAGAGGTCCTCTGGAACTCAGCGGCCACCAGGGCGTAGAACTCCAGGGTGGGGCCCAGCCCGGTGCCCTCCTCCCCCAGGAACTCCACCTAGAGCAGGGGCACAGCGTCAGACCAGAGCCCTCCACCCCCCAGAGACACACCGTCAGAGAGGAGCCCCCCACCCCCCAGAGACACACCGTCAGAGAGGAGCCCTCCACCCCCCAGAGACACACCGTCAGAGAGGAGCCCTCCACCCCCCAGAGACACACCGTCAGAGAGGAGCCCTCCACCCCCCAGAGACACAGCGTCAGAGAGGAGCCCTCCACCCCCCAGAGACACAGCGTCAGAGAGGAGCCCTCCACCCCCCAGAGACACACCGTCAGAGAGGAGCCCTCCACCCCCCAGAGACACACCGTCAGAGAGGAGCCCTCCACCCCCCAGAGACACACCGTCAGAGAGGAGCCCTCCACCCCCCAGAGACACAGCGTCAGACAGGAGCCCCCCACCCCCCAGAGACACACCGTCAGAGAGGAGCCCTCCACCCCCCAGAGACACACCGTCAGAGAGGAGCCCTCCACCCCCCAGAGACACACCGTCAGAGAGGAGCCCTCCACCCCCCAGAGACACACCGTCAGAGAGGAGCCCTCCACCCCCCACAGACACACCGTCACACCAGAGACCTCGACCCCCCCCGTCACGCCAGAGCCCTCCACCCCCCCCCTCAGAGACACACCGTCACACCAGAGCCCTCCACCCCCCCCCCAGAGCCCTCCACCCCCCCAGAGACACACCGTCACACCAGAGCCCTCCATCCCCCCAGAGACACACCGTCACACCAGAGCCCCCCCCCCCCCCCAGAGACACACCGTCACACCAGAGCCCCCCCCCCCCAGAGACACACCGTCACACCAGAGCCCCCCCCCCCCCCCCAGAGACACACAATACCATCACACCTGTCCATCCCCAGAGACACACCCATCAGACTGTCTCACACCCATCCGACTGTCTCACACCCATCACACCAGGTCTCATCGCCACCAGACCTGTCGCACAGCCATCAGACCTGTCTCAAAGCCATCAGACCTGTCTCACAGCCATCAGACCTGTCTCACACACCCATCAGACCTGTCTCACACCCATCACACCGTCTCACACCCATCAGACCATCTCACACCCATCACACCGTCTCACACCCATCAGACCGTCTCACACCCATCAGACCGTCTCACACCCATCAGACCGTCTCACACCCATCAGACCGTCTCACACCCATCAGACCGTCTCACACCCATCAGACCGTCTCACACCCATCAGACCGTCTCACACCCATCAGACCGTCTCACACCCATCACACCGTCTCACACCCATCACACCGTCTCACACCCATCAGACCGTCTCACACCCATCAGACCGTCTCACACCCATCAGACCGTCTCACACCCATCACACCGTCTCACACCCATCAGACCGTCTCACACCCATCAGACCGTCTCACACCCATCAGACCGTCTCACACCCATCCGACCGTCTCACACCCATCCGACCGTCTCACACCCATCAGACCGTCTCACACCCATCAGACCGTCTCACACCCATCAGACCGTCTCACACCCATCAGACCGTCTCACACCCATCAGACCGTCTCACACCCATCAGACCGTCTCACACCCATCCGACCGTCTCACACCCATCAGACCGTCTCACACCCATCACACCGTCTCACACCCATCACACCGTCTCACACCCATCAGACCGTCTCACACCCATCAGACCGTCTGATCAGACCGTCATCACACCTGTCCCCCCCCCCCCCCCACCGCCCCCCGCCCCCAACCCACCCCCAGGGACACACACCCCCTCCCATCCCCACCCCCCCGAACCCCTGCTCCCCCAGGTAACCATGGCAGCCGCCCCCCCCCCCACTCACCTCCAGCACCGACTTCCTGTCGGCGTGGATCTGCATGACGCTCTCCGCCCACGCCATCATGGCGTCGCCGCGGGGCACCTTGACGCGCTCGTGCTTCAGCCGGCCCACGCGGAACTCGGCGGGGTCGTCGCGCCGCACCGTGGCGGGCGGCCGCGAGCGCTCCATGGTCGCCTCGCGCCGGTTCTGGAGCCACACGATGGCCCTGGGGAGAGACACACACACACACACACACATCAGCCTCGGTGGCTTTGCCATCTTCTGGCCTCGTTTGTTTGTTCTTGCTCCGATTGTGTGCGATATGTTTGTGCGATTGTTTGTCTTCTCCCCTTTTGCTTAGGCCTGCTGTAATTAAAAATGTAACGTATTTTATTCGTATTTAGGTTGCCTTTGGACAACTGGCCGGGGGACGACAGCTGGAAATGAGCCAAACAGGCTAAAGCTGCTCCTTTTACTGTACAGTTAACCAAAGGGGACTGTCCATGAAACTATAGACAAATCGACTAAACTACATCAGTCTGAGGGGACACACTGAGGGGAGTCTTGTCGGTCAGTACCTGGAGGCCCCGAAGGCGGTGCAGGTGAAGTAGAGCTGCCGGGTCTCAAAGGGGATGAGGAAGGGGCACTTGGAGGTCAGCTGCTCACACCAGTCTGGTAGCGCACCGCTGGCCAGAGCCAAGGGCTCCTGGGGAGAGAGAGAGAGAGAGACACTGGGTCAGCATGGAGACAGAGAGAGAGAGAGACACTGGGTCAGCATGGAGAGAGAGAGAGAGAGAGAGAGAGAGAGAGAGAGAGAGGAGAGAGAGAGAGAGAGAGAGAGACACTGGGTCAGCATGATGAGAGAGAGAGAGAGAGAGACACTGGGGTCAGCATGGAGACAGAGAGAGAGAGAGAGAGAGAGAGACACTGGGTCAGCATGGAGACAGAGAGAGAGAGAGAGAGAGAGTGAGAGACACTGGGTCAGCATGGAGAGAGAGAGCGAGACACTGGGTCAGCATGGAGAGAGAGAGAGAGAGAGAGAGAGAGAGAGAGAGAGAGAGAGAGAGAGAGAGAGAGAGGAGAGAGAGAGAGAGAGAGAGAGAGAGAGAGAGAGAGAGAGAGAGGAGAGAAGAGAGAAGAGAGAGAGAGAGAGAGAGAGAGAGGAGGTGTGTTTTCTTACCTCTATCTGTTGCAGGATCTTGGTGGTGACCTTCTTACTGGTGAATTCATCTGGAGATGCGTTGAACTGTAACTCGTCCACTTCTACACACAAATAAAAAGAAAAACACACAAACAAACACAGTTAACCATTTGTATAAAAAATATGTACAAATAAATGCATGCATACAAGCCTTGTCTGGTTCATTGGATCATTAGCATGTCTGAAGAACAATAAACAAAAAAAATGTTTATTATCTCACTATCCATCTGTCTCATATAAGATACCTTCCACTGTGTACAAAAGTCCTGTAGCGTTTAATTCCTGTCTTGCCTAACGTACCTTCCTGTAGGGTTTAGTCACTTCCTCTAGGGTTTAGTGACTTCCTGCAGAGTTTAGTGACTTCCTGTAGGGTTTAGTGACTTCCTGTGATGCGTGACACCCCCTTCCTGTAGGTTTAGTGACTTCCTGCAGAGTTTAGTGACTTCCTGTATGGTTTAGTGACTTCCTGTGATGCGTGACGCCCCTTCCTGTAGGGTTTAGTGACTTCCTGTAGGGTTTAGTGACTTCCTGTTTGGCGTAACTCCCTTCCTGTAGTGTTTTGTGACTTCCTGTTTGGCGTAACTCCCTTCCTGTAGTGTTTAGTGACTTCCTGTTTGGCGTAACTCCTTCCTGTAGTGTTTAGTGACTTCCTGTTTGGCGTAACTCCCCTTCCTGTAGGGTTTAGTGACTTCCTGTTTGGCGTAACTCCCTTCCTGTAGTGTTTAGTGACTTCCTGTTTGGCGTGACGTACCTTCCTGTAGGGTGCGGGCGTTGGAGGCGGGGTCTCCGCCGATGATGTAGAGTATCCGTAGCAGCTGGAGGACGTCCTCCACGCCGCAGGCGTTCTGCACGCAGCCCGCCTTGGCCTGCGCCGCCTCCCGGGCCGCGCCCAGGATCTCACTGCTCTGATTGGTCGACACGGAGCCCGGGCTCTGACCCCCGGACGGATCCCACCGCCCCCACCTCCCAAACCGTGTTCACAGAACTCCTGGAGGGGGAAGGGGAGGAGTCCAAACCATTGAGCTTAGCTTCTGCCTAGCCTCCTCCTAGCAGTGATGTAGCGTAGCTCCCCCTAGCCATGGCTAGCTGATGTAGCTTAGCCTCTTCCTAGCCATTATTAGCTGTAATGTACCTTAGCCTCTTCCTAGCCATTATTAGCTGTAATGTACCATAGCTTCCTCCTAGTCATAGTTCTAGCTGAAATGTAGCTTAGCCTCCTCCTAGCCCGAGCTAACTGTAATGTAACTTAGCTTCATCCTAGCAGTAATGTAGCTTATCCTCCTCCTAGTCATAGTTGTAGCTGTAATATAGCTTAGCTTCCTCCTAGCCATGGCTAACTGTAATGAGGCTTAGCCTCTTCCTAGCAATTATTAGCTGTACTGTAACTTGGCTTTCTCTTAGTATAGCTAGCTGTTATGTAGCTCAGCTTCCTCCTAGCCATAGCTCGCTGTAATGTAACCAAGAAGGATCGTTTTACCATCTTGTAACTTTCTTTCTCTTTATCGCAGTCCTTCATCTCTCTGTACATTATCCTGTAGATGAGAAACGACAATTAGTGACACATAGACACACACACACACCGAACAGAGTACATCTCAAAGGATAAGATAATTGGTTAGAGTTAAGACCAACAGCAGCAAGATAAGGTGTACTCAGGTTCGGTGATGATAACGTTCTCCAATGATAACGTTCTCCGTACTGTAGATGGGCTCAGGTTCTCTGTTATAATAAGGTTCTCCGTACTCCAGTTGGGTTCAGGTTCTCAGGTATGGTAACGTACTCTAGGTGGGCTCAAGTATAATAACATACTCTAGGTGGGCTCAGGTATGGTAACGTACTCTAGGTGGGCTCAGGTATGGTAACGTACTCTAGGTGGGCTCAGGTACTCAGGTGTAGGTGGGCTCAGGTATGATAACGTGCTCCAGGTGGGCTCCGGTATGGTAACGTACTCCAGGTGGGCTCAGGTATGGCAACGTGCTCCAGGTGGGCTCAGGTATGGTAACGTGCTCCAGGTGGGCTCAGGTATGGTAACGTACGTGTAGGTGGGCTCAGGTACTCAGGTGTAGGTGGGCTCAGGTACTCAGGTGTAGGTGGGCTCAGGTACTCAGGTGTAGGTGGGCTCAGGTATGATAACGCACTCCAGGTGGGCTCAGGTATGGTAACGTACTCTAGGTGGGCTCAGGTATGGTAACGTGCGTGTAGGTGGGCTCAGGTACTCAGGTGTAGGTGGGCTTCGGTATGGTAACGTACGTGTAGGTGGGCTCAGGTATGGTAACGTACGTGTAGGTGGGCTCAGGTACTCAGGTGTAGGTGGGCTCAGGTATGGTAACGTATGTGTAGGTGGGCTCAGGTATGGTAACGTACGTGTAGGTGGGCTCCCAGATGCGCCGCAGCTTGTCGGACTTGACGGCCCCGCTGCAGGAGAGCTGCAGCAGCTTCTGGACGTAGTAGAAGATGGTGGACTTGTAGTTGGACAGGGGGAGCTCCACCTCGCGGGTGGTGCCCAGACCGGCCACCTTCAGCACCAGCGCCAGGTGGGGGGAGGGGGCGCACTCCACCTCCTCGGGCACCTCCATGCGGGGGGTACCTGCGAACACCGCCGGGGGGGTTAGGGTGGAGGAGGAACACGATGCCTTAGGGCCTCAGCACCCGCAACCAAACCAAGTGACAACGTCAGACTGAGGGGCTACTTTTACTTTTACTTATATTTTTATTAGTGCTGTCAGTTAAACGCGTTATTAACGGCGTTAACGCAAACCAATTTTAACGGCGTTAATGTTTTTATCGCGCGATTAACACAATTCTTTAATTTAAAAAAATAAAATGAATTTTTTGCTCAAAACAAAGAAGCAGTAGCCTGACTGCTATGTTCAAGGCAGTATGTTTGTATGTTAATCGTTTAATTGCACTATAGGCTTTTTTTTTGTATCGTCCTGTTTTGATAGTATATGCCAATGTTGTTATCAATAAAAAAACATTTGCACAAGGCAAGCCGATGCACTTCTCGATGTTGATAAGAGCATTAAAATGAGAACAATTAATGGGACAAAGAAATCAAGGGATATTTAGCATAGAAAAAATAATTGCGATTAATCGCAATTAATCGTGAGTTAACTATGGCATTAGCGCGATTAATCGCGATTAAATATTTTAATCGCTTGACAGCACTAATTTTTATGTATTTAAGCATTATTGTATTATGGAATTTTTATCCTGAAATTGTCATTTTATGTCTGAGATAAAAGGTCTGTATATTTATCTGTCTTTTATGTCTGGTGAGCCAAGACATAACCCCCCCCCCCCCCCTCACAGAACCTCTGGAGAGGAGAGGGGAAGAGTCGAGGCCCTGATGAAACTAGAGCCCTTTAGCTTAGCTGTAGCTTAGCTGTGGCTAACTGTAATGTAGCCTAGCCTCCTCGCGGCCATAGCTAACAGTAATGCAACCTGGCCTCGCCCCTAGACATAGCAAGAAGTCATTTATTAGAAATGTCCACCTTTGAAGGATGGACATTTAGATTTGACATGGTCCTCCCCTTCATGGCCGATGTGTCTCCCCCCCCCCCCTCCTCCTCCTCTGTGAGCGGTTGTGTCTCAGGTGCGTACCTGGGGGGGGGATGTCCAGGTCTGTGGTCTGCTGGACGTTGGTCCGGCCGGGCCGGGGGTCGAAGGCCGGCACCAGGGCCGAGAACTGCCTCTTCAGGACGAAGTCGTCGTCCCACATCCGCCTCCTGCCGCCCTTCGTCTCGTACTCCTCCTCCTCCTGCACACACACACACACACACACACACACACACACACGTCATCAGACGGTCGCCGTGGTGATGTAACCATGGTGGAGAATTGCATATCGAACGTCTCAGCAGTGGTCATCGTCGTGGTGATACCGTTGTTGCTACGGTGATGGTGTCACAGCATGCAAGGGGATGGTGTTGCCATGACAATGTATTGTGGCTATGGAGAAGATGTGATGGTGATGGGGTTGTTGCTATGGAGATGATCTTGTTGCTACGGTGATGGTGCTGCTGCTCTGTGGATGACACTGTTGCTACGGAAAAAGTGTAGTTGCTAAGGAGTAGGCGCTGTCGCTATGGGGAAGGTATGGATGCTGAAGTGATGGTAATGTTGCTATGACACTGATGGTAATTAATACCCTGGAATATCCATGCAAACCATTTCCTGTTTCCACAGAAATAGAATAAGGGGAAAACAGGAAGTCCAAACATGTTTTTTAAACGTATAAGCCAATAGTCCTGGACTAGAGCCTCTTAATGACCGCAGGCCTCGCGCTGACGGTCAGAAACCCCCCGGGAGCTCCCTGTGGTGGAGGAACCTGGCTGTGCACGGGCGTACCAGAACCTCCTCGTACTCCTGGTCCTCCTGGTTGTCGTCTTCGTTCTCGTCGTCGTCGTCATCGGGCTCGGGGAGGTCCTCCTCGTCGTCCAGCTCGGCCAATAGCGTGTTAGCACGGCAGCTGTCCAGGAAGTCTACAGGCAGAGGATAGGGGGTCACTGTGTGTGTGTGTGTGTGTATGTGTGTGTGTGTGTGTGTGTGTGTGTGTGTGTGTGTGTGTGTGTGTGTGTGTGTGTGTGTGTGTGTCCGTCCGTGTTCGTGAGACTGACCGTAGAGAGAGAACTCCGCCTCCTGTCCCGTGTCGCTCTCGCTTGACGTCGACGTCAGGCTGGTCGTCAGGGTGTTGCTTAGCAACTGACCCACCGAGAGGCCGGTGGTTGCCGTGGCTACGTTGTTGCTGCTGGTCACTATGGAGGTTGACATGGTAACGGTGGAGTTGGTTCCAGTGGTGGTGAGGTTAGGGAAACTCTGAGCCCCCATGAGAGGAGACGCTACGTACACACACACACACACACGCAAATATAAGCCGCGCACACACACACACACACACACACACACACACACACACGCAAACACACACACACACACACACACACACACACACACACACACACACACACACACACACGTCAAACTAAAGACATCAAGCAGTACTACGGTAATACTAACTAGCAGTGCTGAGGGCCGGTGTTGTACAGTAGTACGTACTACTGTAGTTTCACAGTAGTATCATAGTAGTACCCCCTAGCAGTACGGAGGGCTGGTGTTGCACCAGTAGTACTCAGTAGCAGTACTGAGTGCGTGTGTTGTATCAGCAGTATTAGAGTAGTACTACAGCAGCGTGTTGGTGTTGTATCAGTAGTATTACAGCAGTATTACAGCAGTACTACAGTAGTATCAGTACTCACTGGCGGTGCTGAGGGATAGTGTTGTATCAGTAGTATTACAGCAGTATTACAGCAGTACTACAGTAGTATCAGTACTCACTGGCGGTGCTGAGGGATAGTGTTGTATCAGTAGTATTACAGCAGTATTACAGTAGTACTACGGTAGTATCAGTACTCACTGGCGGTGCTGAGGGATAGTGTTGTATCAGTAGTATTACAGCAGTATTACAGCAGCACTACGGTAGTATCAGTACTCACTGGCGGTGCTGAGGGATAGTGTTGTATCAGTAGTATTACAGCAGTATTACAGTAGTACTACGGTAGTATCAGTACTCACTGGCGGTGCTGAGGGATAGTGTTGTATCAGTAGTATTACAGCAGTATTACAGCAGTACTACAGTAGTATCAGTACTCACTGGCGGTGCTGAGGGATAGTGTTGTATCAGTAGTATTACAGCAGTATTACAGCAGTACTACAGTAGTATCAGTACTCACTGGCGGTGCTGAGGGATAGTGTTGTATCAGTAGTATTACAGCAGTATTACAGCAGTACTACAGTAGTATCAGTACTCACTGGCGGTGCTGAGGGATAGTGTTGTATCAGTAGTATTACAGCAGTATTACAGCAGTACTACAGTAGTATCAGTACTCACTGGCGGTGCTGAGGGATAGTGTTGTATCAGTAGTATTACAGCAGTATTACAGTAGTACTACGGTAGTATCAGTACTCACTGGCGGTGCTGAGGGATAGTGTTGTATCAGTAGTATTACAGCAGTATTACAGCAGCACTACAGTAGTATCAGTACTCACTGGCGGTGCTGAGGGATAGTGTTGTATCAGTAGTATTACAGCAGTATTACAGTAGTACTACGGTAGTATCAGTACTCACTGGCGGTGCTGAGGGATAGTGTTGTATCAGTAGTATTACAGCAGTATTACAGTAGTACTACGGTAGTATCAGTACTCACTGGCGGTGCTGAGCGCGTTGCGCCCCAGCGTGTTGGTGTTGTTGTCGCTGCTGCTGCGGGACAGGTTCATGTTGTTGGTGGCGTTGGTGCGCGACATGTTGGGCGCGCGGCGGACGAAGGCCTCCATGAGGCAGCTGGCCTCGCGCGACGACAGGTTGGGCACGCTGGCGCTGGAGCTCATGGGGCCCCCGGCCGCCAGCAGGGAGCTGACCGAGAGCCGGGCGCCCGCCGCCGAGCAGAGGGGCCGCTGGGCGGGCGCGTCCTTCCCGGACGCCTCCGACACCGAGCTCACGTCGGGCGAGCTCACGCTCACCAGCCCCATGGAGATGGCGGCGGCCGGGTCTGTCCCCGTGGGGGCGCCGGCTGCCGCCGCCGCCGCCGACTCAATGTCCTGCGCGTCCTCGCCGCCGCCGCGCGGCCCCGGGCACGCCTCCGTCACCGAGGACAGCACCACCACGGGCTCCTGCTGCTGTCCGTCAAACCCAAGCCCGCCTCCCGTCCCCGCGCCGATCGGGACCCCCAGCCCCGTGTCCGACAGCGGGCCCCCCTCCCCCCTGCGGTCCGGCCGCGGGCCCCCCGGGCCCCCCAGGGAGCTGAGGCTGATGTCGGAGGAGGACGCTATGCTGCACACTGAGCTGGTGCTGCCCTTCCTGCTGGCCGCGCTGGCCCCGCCCCTCTCGGGGCAGTTGTTCTTCACCAGGCTGCTCCACGACTGGCCCAGCCCCGGGGAGAGCCCCGGCCCCGGGGAGGGGCCCGGCGCGGGGCCGGACGGGGGTCCCAGCGCGGCGGAGGCGGGTCCTGTAACAGTGGATGAGACAGGTTTGTGTGACGGGGCGGTAGCAGAGGACTCGGGGTCGTACCCCGGCGCAAGCCTGAGGTCAAACTTCCCTTCGGCGCCCATACGGTAAGAGTTAGAGCCGCCGCCGGCGTCCCAGGTCACATCCATCCAGCCTGGAACACACAGGAAGGTAGCGGGCAGCAGGTCAGACAGGCGGCCCACGCACACAGCCGCCACCCCCACCCTCAGGACCACGGGACGCACCGGGGACCGCACTGGGAGGGGCCTCTGGACTGGTGCACGCCGCCCAGTACGTTCACCACGGTGGGAGGCTAAGAGGAAGGCTTTTAAAGAGGGGGGGGGGGGGGGGGGGGGGGGTCTAGTGATGGGGCCGGGAGGGGGTGTGGCAGAAACAGACAAGGACAGAAGAAGAAACAGAGGCGACAACGCAAGAGGGGCAAGCAACCGCCGAGTGTACCTGCGTGTGTACCTTTGTGTACCTGCGTGTGTGTCCCTCAGTGTGTGTACCTTTGTATCCCTGTGTGTGGCCCCATGTGTGTACCTTTTATTACCTGTGTGTGTCCCTGGTGTGTGTCCCTTTGTGTCCCTGTGTGTGTCCCACTTTGTGTACCTGTGTGTGTCCCTCTTTGTGTACCTGTATCTCCCTCTGTGTGTCTCTGTGTGTGTCTCTGTGTGTGTCTCTGTGTGTGTGTCTGTCTCTGTGTGTGTGTGTGTCCCTGTGTGTGTGTCCCTGTGTGTGTCCCTGTGTGTGTCCCTGTGTGTGTCCCTGTGTGTGTCCCTGTGTGTGTCCCTGTGTGTGTCCCTGTGTGTGTCAGTATTTAAGAGCAGGCTACGAGCTAGCACACTAGCTAGTATTCCCGGCGGGGCGGTCCCCAGCGCGGGCCGGTCCCCAGCGCGGGCCGGTCCCACCAGGTCCTCACCGTTGTGGGCCTCCCCGGTCACCGTCCCCTCCCCGGCAGTGCCGTCCTGGTCGCGCCACTTCCAGTCGATGCCCCGCACCACGCGGGCCCCGGGGACGATGTACTTCATCACCTGGGAGCGGAACAGACGACGCTGGCGCCGCAGGTTAGCCTCCGCCTCCTTCACCGCCTTACCTGGAGGAGGAGGAGGAGGAGGAGGAGGAGGAAGAGGAGGAGGAGGAGGAGGAGAGGAAGGAGGAAGAGGAGGAGGAGGAAGAGGAAGAGGAAGAGGAAGGAGGAGGAGGAGAGGGAGGAGGAGGAGGAGAGGGAGGAGGAAGAGAGGGAGGAGAGGGAGGAGGAGGAGGAGAGGGAGGAGGGAGGAGGAGGAGGAGAGGGAGGAGGGAGGAGGAGGAGGGAGGAGGAGGAGGAGGAAGAGGAGGAGGAGAGAGGAGAGGGAGGAGGAGGAGGAGCAGGAGGAGGAGGAAGAGGAGGAGGAGCAGGAGGAGGAGGAAGAGGAGGAGGAGCAGGAGGAGTGAGGGAGATCAACAGATATAGGGTATCAGACAAAGAGCCAGGCTGTTTACCTAGCTGGTCCTCACAGACAGACAGTCAGACAGACAGCCGTGCATTACCTAGCTGGTCCTCACAGACAGCGGTGACGGTGCCGTAGACCTCTAACCCGGACAGGGAGAGGTAGTGGGTCTGCCCGCTGGCGTTCTTCCCCATCTGCCGGATGCGGACGTGCCTCCAGCCCTGCCTCTCGTCCCGGCTGGACTCCAGCGGCCAGCTGGCCGTGGAGCCCGGCTCGTTGAGGCTGCAGTCGTCCACGTGGGTGTACAGCGTGGTCCAGCTCTGGCCGTCCTTAGACACCTGGAACACCCAGTTCCTTAACGCGGAGCGGCCATAGCCCCTGGAGAGAGACGGGAGGGAGGGAGGGGGGGGGAGAGAGACAGAGAGACAGAGAGACAGAGAGACGGGAGGGAGGGAGAGACAGAGAGACAGAGAGACAGAGAGAGAGAGAGACGGGAGGGAGGGAGAGACAGAGAGAGAGAGAGAGACAGAGAGACAGAGACAGAGACGGAGAGAGAGACAGAGACAGACAGAGACAGAGAGAGAGACAGAGAGACAGAGAGACGGGAGGGAGGGAGAGACAGAGAGAGAGAGAGAGACAGAGACAGAGAGAGAGAGACAGAGACAGAGACGGAGACGGAGAGAGAGACAGAGTCAGACAGACATTCAGAGAGTTTAGGTTTGTGTCTCAGTGTGTTCAGGGTGCGTTAGGTTTCCGATTGTTTAGGGTGCGTTAGGTTTCCTACCTGGCGAGTCTCAGTGTGTTTAGGGTGCGTTAGGTTGCAGTTTGTTTAGGTGCGTTAGGTTTCCTACCTGGCGTGTCTCAGGGTGTTCAGGGTGCGTTAGGTTGCAGTTTGTTTAGGGTGCGTTAGGTTTCCTACCTGGCGTGTCTCAGGGTGTACGCGGAGGGGAGGACCCAGAGCCCCAGGTCGACGGCGAACCAGGCGTTCTTGTCGTCGTTGGTGTGGCAGTTGAGGGCGGAGCTATCCCGGCTCAGGATGTCCTCCAGACGGCCGTAGGGGAGGTTCCGCCCCTCTGACGAGGTCACCACCACCAGCCCGTAGGCCGCGGGGTTCACCCACTCATAGGCCGTCCTGGAGGAGCAGGGACGAGAATCAAACCAACCCCCGGACAACATGACCTCCGAGGTCCAATCACAAC